>NC_000075.6:123764643-123869749 GCF_000001635.26 Mus musculus | reverse complement strand
TCGGGGTTTTTTTGGGTTTGTTGGTGTTTTTTGGCAGGGTAGGTTGGACGGCAGTCTTTATCGTACTTTCCACCCTCAGCTTCCTGCTTTGCATCTACCATGATGCAAGTAGGACTGTGCACTCACTAGGCAGTTTTCCAACTCATTGACATACTGATTCGTTTAGTCCTCACAACTCCGTGAGATTGGTGATGTCATTACCTTTAGTTCAGACAAACTGAATTGCCAAAATTACATAAGCACAGAGTCCTGGAGTCTGTGCTTAACCTTTTGAGAATTAACTCTAGAGACATTAACTCTCTTTTGTTTGGCTTCTTTCTCCCACACTTCCTCTTCTCTTGGATCTGGATTGGGCCTGTGAATCTGTCGTAACCTCATGTAGTGAAAAGTGATGACTATACCACAAGATGATCCAAGTGTGACTGTAGCTCTCCATTTCCTATCTCAATTGGCCTATCTCTGGATCACAGACATGCCCTATACTTGATTTCAAATCACTCCTCTTCCAGGAATCCTGTTGCCATTTTTCTTCCATCCATCCATATGTGCTTGAGGAGCAATGGCAGGAAAAGAAGTGAGCTACTGCCATTGAACCATCATCTCAGGACAACTTTAGCAGATGTTCTTTTTATCTCTTCTAGAGTTCCTGCACCAGGAGAGGCCTTATTCTTCTCAAATGTCTGCTTAGTTTTGCTGCTATCATAAAACATAAATACTCAAGTCTGTCAGAGAAACAGCACAGTCAGTTGGCAACCGGACAGGGAAGATGGACACAGACATATGACAACATATGATAGATACTCTCCAGTTTGCTGAATTTGAAGATTTCCCTGAAACCTCAGAGCCTGTTTGGATTCTGGGCAGAAAATACAGCATTTTCACAGAGAAGGATGAAATGTTGTCTGATGATGCATCCAGACTTTAGTTTACATACGAAGAGACTTTCCGGCTCTTGGGGGAACTGGCCTACTTCAGACACGGGCTGGGGTTGCAAGCTTCAGTGTGGACAGATGATCTTTGCCTAGGCCCTGGTATGCCAGCACTTAGTTTGAGATTGGAGATGGGCTCAGTGGAAGAGACAGCCTGACAAATACTTCAATGTCCTCAATGCTTTCCTCGACAGGAACAACAGCTTACTATTCCACTGTTCCATCCACCAGATCACACAAGTGGGAGTTGGCAAAGGCAAGTGTAGGGGCTGAACACTGTTGCCCAGGTCCTCAAGACACTTGCTATATTCGACACATGGGGTTCCTTGGCTGTTCACATGGCAGTGGACAACACTGTGGTGATGGAGGAAATCAGAAGGTTATTCAGGGCCAGCCTTCCCTATGCTGGGACTGCTGTACTTCATACTGATTCAAAGAGGTACTGAAATGGGTTCCCTACTAGACCTGAAGTCATAAACGGGTCATTGGCTTGGAGACCACTAGTGCTTCTCATCCCTCTCTGCGTGGGACTGACAGACATCAATGAGGCCTATGTGGAGACACTGAAGCACTGTTTCATGATGTCCCAGTCCCTGGGTGTTATTGGAAGGAAGCCCAACAGTGCCCACTACTTTATTGGCTACATTGGTGAGGAACTCATCTGTCTGGGCCCCCATGCTACACAGCCTGCAGTGGAGCTGACTGACAGCTGCTTTAACCCTGAGAGCTTCCACTGCCAATACACTCCCTTTAGGATGGACCTTGGAGAGCTTGACCCATCCATTGTCATGGAATTTTTCTGTAAGACTGAGGAAGACTTTAACGACTGGTGTCAGCAAGTCAAAAAGCTATCTCAGCTTTGAGGTGCCCCGTTCATGTTTGAGTTGGTGGAACAGCAGCCTTCTCATCTGGCCTGCCAGGATGTCCTGAACCTGTCCCTAGACTCTTCTGATGTAGAGAGACCGGAGAGGTTCTTTGACTCTGAGGATGAAGACTTTTAAATCTTATCCCTCTGAAAATCCTGGGGTTGGAAGATAGCATCCGTTGTCCTTGTTGGGGTGCTTTGAGAACCCAGACCTGCCTTGGGCACTCAGTGTCACCGCATTCCATCCACCCAGCCCATGCCTGCCAAGTGCTGTTCACCTCTGTCACCTCTGTCCCGAGGACTTGCTCTGCTCATGGACCAAGTACTGTGGTGCCTGGAAGCTCAAACACACGAAGAGCCTGTCCTGTCCACATGAAGTTGCTCATCAGAAGGCCTAGTCAGATAAAGCAATGGGTCAGGAGCTTCCAGAATTCTCCCCTCGACACTGCCAGCCCTGGTCAGCACATCAGCTTTAGTTCTACTTTCTCCTGGGTACCTGAGTCTGTGGTTTATTTGAAATTAAAGCCCTGTTTGAAGTCATTAAATAAAAAAATATATATATATAAATAAATAAATAAATAAATAAATAAATAAATAAATAGATGGCTCTATCCAGAGCACCCACGGGGCTTAGTGAAATCCAGGAGGATTTTACAGTGAAAGAGTATCTTGGCAAGAAATGCCACAAAAATTACCCTGTGCAATGGATGAGCTAGAGACCTAGGACAATGAAGATTCCCAAGAATCTATGAAGGCAACCCTAGCTAGGATTCCTAGCAATGAGGGTATGAAGCATGATCCAGTCATCTACTGTAAACAGGCAAGACTTTCAATAGTGGAGGGATTGTAACACCAACCCAGCTACAAAACCTTAGACATACAATTTGTCCTGCCTACAAGATGTGCAAGGGTGGAGCAGAATTTAAGGGAAGGTCTAACCAAAGAGTGGCCTATCTTGAGACTCATGTTATGAGAGGGAACTCACTGTTGACACTATTGATGATATTCTCCTATAATCACCTAGCATAAATATCGTCAGAAGGGTTCCCCCCAGCAACTGTTGAAAGCTGGTGCAGAGACCCACAGCCAAATGTTGAATAGAGCTTGTGGGAATCCTGTGGGTGCTAGAGGGGTCAAGGACACCACAAGAAAACTTAGAGTCAACTAATCTGGGTCCATGGAGGCTCATGGAGACTGAACTGCCTACCTGAGAGCATAAACAGCACAGACCTGGGCCCTCTGCATATATGTAGCATAGTGCAGCTGGTCTTCATATGGTATGCCTAAATCAGGAGCAGGGACTGTCTCTGAGTACATTGCCTGCCTTTACCCTCAGTGGAAGAGGATGTGCCTAGTCTTGCTACAGCTTGATATTCCAGGGATGGAGGGAGGGGAAGCTGTGTTCAGAATATAGAGTGGATAAATAACTTAGTCAATAAAAGAGAGGAGAAAGGGAAGAAGAGAAGGAGAGAGAAAGGCAGAGAGAAAGAGAAATTTTGCTGGAAACCAAGATTGAGGGGGTGACTTGTGGCACTCTGGTGGATGACCCTAAGTTGCCAGACCTTAGCTACAAAACAGGTTGGCTCTAGTGGAAGCCAAACTAAGAAAATTCACCTCTCTTGCAGCCATGCCAAAGGCAAGTTTCTGGAATCAGCAAGGCTTGTTGGAGGCAATCCTCTGTGAGCAACCGAGATGCAGAGTGGGGGAAGGTAGACTCAGATTGGGGTATTCCCCTAATTGAGATTTCTTGTTTTATCTATTATTATGTGATAATAATATGTTCTATCAGAAATTCCTTGGTTCCACTGAGTTAGAAAATGAGATAGTTCAAACAGCTTCCTTCTTGTGTCTGGTTCAGCAGAGAAAGCAGAGGATCTGGACTCAGACTCTCAAACAGCCATGGCTTCATCAGCATAGCAGTGTGAACTGAAGTTCCCAGGGAGGGGTGGAACACCATACCTGTTTAAAGATTCCTCAAGACTGATTGATTGACTGGTTAGTTGGTTTGATAATTGATTGATTGATTAATTGATTGACTAGAACATCTGTGATTGGAGAGAAAAATTACCAAGTCTAGGTCTAATTTATCTTAAGCTAATTTGCTACTCTTAATAGTCATTCATTGCCTCCCTTTGTGTTTGTCCTAATAGCTATCCTTATGACTATTAGAAAATTATTTTTGAAATGTACTGACAGACCCCTAGCTTCTAGCAACTCAAAGGCTAAGAATGCAATCAAATAGCAGCTGTAGCCTATAGCAGAGACTTCTCTACTTTGCTGTTTTCACCAATTCATACGAAAGGTGTCTTTATGATATTCTTTGTTCTCTTATTATAGAAATTTCATGACACTGTTATCACACTGGTATAACCTGATATCTATGTTCCCAGTCTATAGTTACTCACATTAATCTCCAAAATAAAATATTTTTCATTCTCTTTGAAGTGAGGTCTATGCTTTGTGTCAACACTGGCCTCACATACTTAGTGGCATCAAGTAGATAAATTCATAACTGATGATAGAGCACTAAGAGAATCCAGATAGAAACTGTAATGCTTTTTATAACCCAGAACTCTCAGAATGTCTCTCTTACAGTCTATTGGAAAAGCAAAGCGCTGTAAACAGCTCAGATTCCAGGGCAGTGGAATTAAACATTGTATCTCAATGGAGGAGTGGTAAAGAATTTCCAACCATGGGGCAACAAGACAGCACAATAGATAAAGGAGTTTACAACCAAGCCTGATGATCAATCCTTGGGTCCCTCAGGGCAGAAGAAAAGAATAGACTTCTACAAGTAGCCCTTTAATTTTTACACATACACCATAGGAAATACATGTGCACACACATGCATGCACATGCACACACACACATATGCATACACAGATGCAATAAAAAATAACAAAGATTTTTTTTTTTTTTTTAAAGATTTATTTATTTATTACATGTAAGTACACTGTAGCTGTCTTCAGACACTCCAGAAGAGGGAGTCAGATCTTGTTACGGATGGTTGTGAGCCACCATGTGGTTGCTGGGATTTGAACTCTGGACCTTCGGAAGAGCAGTCGGGTGCTCTAACCCACTGAGCCATCTCACCAGCCCCCAAAGATTTTTTTAAGATCTTGCCATGTTGAATTTCCTACAGTGTAGTGTACCAAGGAAGCCTATGTGTTACTGTGAGATTTTTACTCTACACATTTGTGTTGAGTTCTTGAAGATATGTGCCATCCATGGTCCTATGCAATAAAGACATGCATACATACACACAGAGGGCAGAGAGGAGAAATGAGTAAGACAACTTCATGAACAGTATCTCATAGAAAGAGTAGTCTAAAATAGTTACATTCTTCCTGGCATATAATAAGAACTCAAAAAATGTTGGCCATGACTCATATACAAACTTTGCCATAAACTCAGCCAGTGACTTTGCTGTCTAGTTTTATATCAACTTGATACAAGCTATAGTCATCGTGGAGGATGGAACCTGAGCTGAGAAAAATGCCTCTATAAAATCTGGCTGTAGGCAGGCCTATAGGACATTTTCTTTTTTTTTTTTTTTAATGACTTTTTTTTTTAAATTAGGTATTTTCCTCGTTTACATTTCCAATGCTATCCCAAAAGTCCCCCACACCCTCCCCCCCCCACTCCCCTACCCACCCATTCCCATTTTTTGGCCCTGGTGTTCCCCTGTACTGGGGCATATAAAGTTTGCCTGACCAATGGGCCTCTCTTTCCATTGATGGCCGACTAGGCCATCTTTTGATACATATGCAGCTAGAGTCAAGAGCTCTGGGGTACTGGTTAGTTCATAATGTTGTTCCACCTATAGGGTTGCAGATCCCTTTAGCTCCTTGGATACTTTCTCTAGCTCCTCCATTGGGGGCCCTGTGATCCATCCATTAACTGACTGTGAGCATCCACTTCTGTGTTTGCTAGGCCCCGGCCTAGTCTAGGACATTTTCTTAATTATTGATGGATGGGAAAAGACCCAGCCCACTGTGGTTGGTGCCATCCCTGGGTTGGGGTCCTGGGTTCTATAAGGAAGCAGGCTGAGCAAGTCAGAAGAAGCAAGTCAGTAAGCAGCCCCCTTCAATGGCCTTTGCATCAGCCTGTCTCCAGGTTCCTGTTCTGACTTCCTTCAATGATGGACTATCAAGTGAAAGTGTAAGTCAAATAAACTCTTTCTTCCCCAACTTGCTTTTGGTCATGATGTTTCATCACAGCAATGATAACCCTAACTAAGACAGTGGCATTACCCCTATAATACCAGCATGGAGGAGAGAGAGGCAGTGTTAGCAGAAAATGTAGGTCCCTTTTGGTAGTTTTTAGCTTCACCGATAAAAGAACTTAAGAAAACTTGAGAACAGTTTTAGGATTTGAGAGAAAAAAACAGCAGGGCAGCAGGATTGTAGCTTCCCGGGACTCAAAAAGCCATGCTATTTGAGTTAAAGATCAGGAAAGCAGGTAGCCTCAGCAATAGAAGTTGGCAAGCAGCTGCAGGGTAGGGTAGAGGAATTTTTAGAGAGAGAAAGTGAGAATGTCCAGAGGGAAGTGAAAAGAAGCTAGGGGCCCTTTCCTCTTTTGCCATAAGAAATAGGAAATAGTGTGCTTGCACTGCATACTATGCAATGTTAAAGTCACTGTGAAAGTCCTTTACCTACCTAGCTCTGATCCTGGACATTGAGAGCTAAGACTTTCTTAAATCAAACAGCAAATTCAATGTGTACAGATTGAAATCTAAAGGGTTGGGTTTTTTTAAGATTTATGTATTCTTATGTGCATTGATATTTTGGCTTGCTTGTGTATCTGTGTGAGGGTGCCAGATTGCACAGAGCTGGAGTTACAGACAGTTGTGAGCTGTCATGTGATGCTGGGACTTGAACCAGGTCCTCAGGAGGGCAACCAGAGCTCTAAGCCATCTCTACCAAAATCTGAAGGTTTAAACTTAAGAATCACAGCTGAGAGATTGGGTATTCATTATTTTTTTCACAAATAATAAACAGTCTGGTGCAATGCTTCAAGTTCTGCACACTAGAAGCAGTTTATCTTACAGTTGTCCTTTGGTAGAGGCCCAGACAGGAGTTGTAGTACTTGAGTTGATACATTTTGATAAGTTCCTTTGTATCACGCAGACAGCAATCTGGAAACCGAGACCCCTGTGAATTCACCACAAAATCAGGCCTAAATGCTGTTCCTGGAGCTTCCAACACAGCAGCAGTACCTTTATTTGGGGGTTATTTGTCTGGATGTTTAGACAAGGTCTCCTTGTAGCCCGGTCTGGCCTCCGGCTTACTGTATACATAGGTTTACCTTAAATTCTGGTCCTCTTACCTTTATCTCCTAAATTTTGAGATTACTAGGAATGTACCACCTACCACACCTAGAAAGCAGCACTGCCTTTGATGTGACAATATGGCCACATCTGGTCTCATTTTGCACAGGATTGCTGCACAGAGTCACATATCTTTCTTTTTTTGTTTGTTTGTCTTCTTGGGGGGTTTTTTTGGTTTTTTTTTTTTGTTTGTTTGTTTGTTTGTTTTGTTTTTTGGTTTTTTGGTTTTTTGAGACAGGGTTTCTCTGTGTAGCCTTGGCTGTCCTGGAACTCACTTTGTAGACCAGGCTGGCCTTGAACTCAGAAATCCGCTGCCTCTGCCTCCCGAGTGCCAGGATTAAAAGCATGCGCCACCACGCCCGGCCAGAGTCACGTGTCTTGTTGAAGTTGGTTAGACCAAAAGACCCCCAATCCATAGCTAAACAGTGTTTTAGAGCTTTATAGTTTAGACTAGAGATCATGTATACAGTTCATATCGAAACCAAACATAAGGAAACATTAAAAAAAAAACTTTAGCTCCAAAATTTCATTCTTAATGAAGGGGAAGTTTGAGGCCAGCCTAGACAATTTAATAGAACCTTTATCAAGCATAGGGTTGTTACCTACGTGAAACTCTAGCACTGGAGGAGATCAAAGGAAGCACAAAGCGTACAGACTTGAAACCCTGACATGGACTCAGAGTCAGGTGAGTTCCTCTGCATACATTTTAAACTTATACTTTTTTTCTTCTTTTAATAGCCAGCATCAGGGTTCTGAAACTTTGATGGTCACTGGAACCACTTAGCAGGCCAATAAACCTTAAGAGTTCCGAGGCTTGCCTCTGAGTCTCAGATTCCTTTTATCTGAGCTTTCCCAAGGATTTGTACTTTTAGAGAAGGCAATCTAGGTACCTTTCCTTGAATAGAACAGTTATATGTTTTCATTGCTGAAAGAAATGGAAGTGTTTGATTCCAAGTTGCTTTGTAAGTTATTATTTTTGATGGCTGAATAACTTAAAACTATAGTTTTCAGCCTAAATTATCTCATGGGCCAAAAACTAAATTCACTCCCCTAGAGTTAAATCATGGGGATGGTAAGGATCGAGGACAATGGAAAAATGGAAGTCAAATTCCTAAAATATGTTAACATAAAATAACTTCATTTTAAAAAATACAAGCAATTTTCTTTGTGCCAAATATGAGTGACCATGACCCAGTTCGTGGAGTCAAGTTATCCTGAAAGACCTGATGTACTGGGTAAAAAGATACATAATATTTTACTTTTTGAGACAAAGTCTCACATAACCCAGATTGACCTCAAATTCACTGTGTTGCTGAGGCTGGCCTTGAGCTCTTAATTCTCCTGGAATATGCCAATACATCAAGCGTTTACATGAACTTTTACAGTCACAGAACAAAAGAGTGCCATAAACTAAGGTCTTGACTAAATATACGGCTGTATGTTAAGGTAGGCAGCTACAGAAGGACATAGGGGTTTTCTATACATACCTGACTGAGATGGTGTGGCCTTCTCTCAGCATAACAATAAATGCTCAGTCCAGGTTGAGCTATTACGTCAAATATAGATGCTAATAGAAAATGGCTATTACAACACAACAGTTAACTTTGGCTCTTATTTGCAACATTCCATCTCGCCACAATCACAAAACCCTAGTAATCCAAGGACAAAGAGTCATTAGGCTCCAATACACAGAGAACTTCAGTTCACTACTTAGGGAACTGGAATTTGCCACCTGTCTCCTTGGAATCCCAAGTTTTCCTAGCACAAAACAGGATTACTTCCAAATTTTCCATGAAAATGAACTGGTTTTGTGGAAAATCAATATCATTTTTGTTTCTAACTTGTCAAAAGCTTGTATTGAGAATGGATGTTAAACTTTGTCAAATACTTTTGTGCATTTAACAAAAAAGATAATGTAGGGTTTTTTTTAATCTGTTAATAAGGTGACCTAAATTGTTTAACATTCCAATATTTATGCAACTTCACATTTCCAGGACAAACTTATTTGGTCATGTTATACTATGTTCTAAAATATATTACTGGGGCCAGAGAGATGGCCATGAGACAAAGGTGCTTGCTACCAAGTCTCATGACCTGAGTTCTATCCCAGGGATCCACCTCGTAGAAGGAGAAAACCAACTTCTACAGGTTGTCCTCCGGCATCCAAATGCATAGCATGGCAAATATATGAGTATATACTCATAAACTCAAATAAATAAATAAATAAATAAATAAATAAATAAATAAATAAATGTAATAAATATTTTAAATGTATTATTGAACTTGACTCAACCTATAATTTGGAAAGAATGTTTGTGTTGAGATAAAGCTGTAGCTCAGCATTTATCAAAAGCTGACAAAGTTCTGGATTTATTCAGTCCCCAGCACTGAATAAATCTGGTGTGATGACACAGGCCTTGAATCTTAGCAGTTTCAAAGTAGAACCAGGAGGATCAGAGGCCTCAAAATCTTTGGCTTATAAAGAGGCCAGCCTGTTTCAAAAAATAAAAGAATTTTTGTATCTGTATTCATAAATAATATTAGCCCGTGGTTTTTGTTTATTGTAAATTTTTCATCTGATTTTGGAATCGTGGGTATATTTTCCTTATAAAGCAAGTTGAAGGGGATATTTGTGTAATATTGATGTTATTTTTTCCTCAAATATTTGAGAACAATTTCTAACAGTAAGCTCTGCCTCCCTTTCAGGGGCAGCACTTCAAATATCAATTTAGTTCTTTCAGGTATTGCTAGCACATTTACAGTTCAAGGACAACCATTTGAGCAAGATATATGGGCGAAATATGGAACTTTCTATCTTTTTTTTTCTTTCCTTTATTTATACCTCTTACTTTCTAGTACTTTTAGTTGCCCTAAACCTGGCTATCTGGTTCTTCAAAATGGAAAAAAAAATGCACTATTTGTCTAGCTTATTTTATTTAACACAATAATCTCAAATTGCATCCATTTTCCAGCAAATGAGAATAAAAGTCCATTGGGTTATGCCTTAGTTACTGTTTTGTTGCTGTGAAGAGAAACCATGATAGAGGCAACACAAAAGCATTTAATTGGGGACTTATTTGACAGTTTTAGAGAGTTAGTCCATGATCATCATGGTGGAAGTAGGCATGATATTGGAGTAATAACTGAGAGTTTTACATTCTGATTTACAGGCATCACTCAGGGGGGGGGGAGAGAGAGAGTCAGACAGAGACAGAGACAGAGACAGAGAGACAGAGAGACTGGACCTAATTTGTGCTTTTGAAAACTCACACCCTACTTCCAGTGACACACCAACTCCAATAAGACCATACTTCCTAATTCTTTGAAACTCTTCCACTAACTGGTGTCTAAGCATTCAAATATAAGCATTCAAATATATGCCCCTCTGGGGCCACTCTCATTCAAACCACCACAGTATACAAGCCACTGTTTTTCTTTATCAATTCATCAGTTGACAGATAATTGTTGGCTTATTCTGAACAGTGTTATAAGAAACATAGATGTTCAGGTATCTCTGTATCATAGACTTAGAGACCTTTGGGCATATACACAGGAATGGGTCGTGTGGTAGAGGAACCTCTATAATGATTTCCATAGTGCTAAACCACTTTATATCCTACAAGCAGTGATAAAGGTTCCTCTTTCCCACACCCTCACTACCATTTGTTGTTTTTATAATAACAAACCCTCTGACTTGAGGGGTAAAATATTAATATGGTTTTAATTTTCATTTCTTTGATCCCTAAAGATGTTAAATATTCTTTATGGTCTTGGCCATTTGCACTTCATCTTTTTGAGAACTGTCTTTCATTTCATTAGCCTATTTATTGATTGAATTGTTTGAGTTTTAAAATTTAATTACTAAAAATTCTTTGTATATCCTATTATTAATCTTCTGTCAAATGTATAACTAGCAAAGATTTTTTTTCTCCCATCCTATAGACCATCTCTTCATCTGATTGCTTCCATGGCTATGCAGAGGCTTTTTAATTTCAATCTATCCCACTTATCTATTCTTGTATTATTTTCTGAGCTACTGGAGTCCTTTTCTAAAAGGGCTCCTATGCCAAATCTTAAAATGTTTTCTTTATTTTTCTCTAAAATTTTCAGAAGTTCATGTCATACATTAAAGTCTTTAGTCCACTTTGAACTGTTTTATATTGGAGTTTAGTTTATTTTTCTATATGTAGATAACCAGTTTTCCCAGCACAATTTGTTGAAAAGGCTGACTTTTTAACACATATGTTTTGATATTTTTGTCAAAAATCTAGTAGGTAGCTATAGCTGTGTGGGTTCTTTATCTATCCCGCTAATCTGCATGTCTTTTTTTTTTTTAGTTTTTTTTAATTAGGTATTTATTTCATTTACATTTCCAATGCTATCCCAAAAATCCCCCACACGCTCCCCCACCCACTCCCCTACCCACCCACTCCCACTTCTTGGCCCTGGCGTTCCCCTGTACTGAGGCATATAAAGTTTGCAAGACCAAGGGGCCTCTCTTTCCAATGATGGCCGACTAGGCCATCTTCTGATACATATGCAGCTAGAGACACGAGCTCTGCGGGGGGTGGGGGTACTGGTTAGTTCATATTGTTGTTCCACCTACAGGGTTGCAGATCTCTTTAGCTCCTTGGGTACTTTCTCTAGCTCCTTCATTGGGGGCCCTGTGATCCATCCAATAGCTGACTGTGAGCATCCACTTCTGTGTTTGCTAGGCCCCGGCATAGTCTCACAAGAGACAGCTATATCTGGGTCCTTTCAGCAAAATCTTGCTAGTGTATGCAATGGTGTCAGCGTTTGGAAGCTGATTATGGGATGGATCCCCGGATATGGCAGTTTCTAGATGGTCCATCCTTTCGTCTCAGCTCCAAACTTTGTCTCTGTAACTCCTTCCATGGGTGTTTTGTTCTCAATTCTAAGAAGGGGCAAAGTGTCCACACTTTGGTCTTCATTCTTCTTGAGTTTCGTGTGTTTTGCAAATTGTATCTTATATCTTGGGTATTCTAAGTTTCTGGACTAATATCCACTTATCAGTGAGTAAGCATGTCTTTTTTTTTTTTTTTTTTTTTTTTGCCACAACCATGATGTTTCATTATGACACAACACATTTTTTAAATAAAGAACAAAACAGAAAACCCTGGCTGACTTCAAACTCATGATATTCTTAACATAGTTCCCCAGTAGCCAAATCATAGGCATTTACTACCATCCCCAGCTTATTTCAATTATAATATCTGAGAAGCTCAGGCAATTTCTCTAATTATCTTCCTCAAAATACAAGAGTATAGAATTTTGCATTGCAGTCTTAGATGTTCAAGCTTCCTGGTTTTATAATGCTGAAAAGTATTTTCACTAGACTGAACCACCACCCTCCTATCCTATGAGATTTTTTTTCAATGAAAGCCTGCTATGAAGATCTATGCAGTTTATGAAGAGAGAATAGAGAAAGTGATAGCCAGAAAGGGAGGGGAAAGAGAGACAGGGAAGACAAAACATTCTCTAGACATTTATTGAATGACTGAACAAATGAATCTGGGAACTTGAGTCCTTTTGTAAATAAGAAACTAAGGCTCAGAAAGGTTAAAAAAATTTGCACAAGGGCACAGTAGTGGGATCCACTTTGATTTCAAGCCTTTCGGTCTAGTTCCACTTCTCTTTTCTCCTACATCTACTGCGAGCCTATCTTAAGATTTCTCAGGGCCAGTCTACCAGGAGAAATGGGGCTTGGGACAGATGTAAATCAATGTGTGTCCTTGGTTGAGAAAGTCTTTCTACAGGAAAAAAAAAATGTTCCTTAATGACTTTATGTAGTAGCCCAATTCTCAATCTTGTTATAAATAGTTCACTAGTGGAATCTGGCCCACAGACTTTACTTTTTTGCAGCATGGATAATAATGATCCCTATTCCAACTATGTGGATTTAAACCCAACATGTCTATCATTTCAGATGCTCTCAGTATCCCTGCATCCCGCGTCCAGATGGAGTCCTCTACAGCCTTTTATGATTATCATGATAAATTGAGTCTTCTATGTGAGAACAATGTCATCTTCTTTTCCACCATCTCTACCATTGTCCTGTACTCTCTGGTATTTCTCCTCAGCCTTGTGGGTAACAGCCTGGTTTTGTGGGTCTTGGTGAAGTATGAGAATCTAGAGTCACTCACCAATATCTTCATCCTCAACCTGTGTCTCTCAGACCTGATGTTCTCCTGTCTACTGCCTGTGTTGATCTCAGCACAATGGAGTTGGTTTCTAGGTGACTTCTTCTGCAAGTTCTTCAACATGATCTTCGGCATCAGCCTCTACAGCAGCATCTTCTTCCTTACCATCATGACCATCCACCGATACCTGTCTGTAGTGAGCCCCATCTCTACTCTGGGTATCCATACCCTCCGCTGCCGTGTGCTGGTGACA
The DNA here is from genome assembly GCF_000001635.26 of Mus musculus. Lineage (NCBI taxonomy): Eukaryota > Metazoa > Chordata > Mammalia > Rodentia > Muridae > Mus > Mus musculus. The sequence goes on along the minus strand of NC_000075.6, from coordinate 123,856,212 downwards.
TCATGTGTGTGGGCAGCCAGCATCCTGTTCTCCATCCCTGATGCTGTCTTCCACAAAGTGATCTCCTTAAATTGTAAATATTCTGAACATCATGGGTTCTTGGCCTCAGTCTACCAGCACAACATCTTCTTCCTCCTCTCCATGGGAATCATCCTATTCTGTTATGTACAGATTCTCAGGACTTTGTTTCGCACAAGGTCCAGACAGAGACACCGAACAGTCAGGCTCATCTTCACCGTCGTGGTAGCATACTTCCTCAGCTGGGCTCCCTACAACCTCACACTCTTCCTGAAAACTGGAATCATCCAGCAGAGCTGTGAGAGCCTTCAGCAACTGGACATTGCTATGATTATCTGTCGCCATTTGGCCTTCTCTCATTGCTGTTTCAACCCAGTGCTTTATGTCTTTGTTGGGATCAAGTTCCGCAGACACCTAAAACATCTCTTCCAGCAGGTCTGGCTGTGCCGGAAGACATCCAGCACTGTTCCCTGCTCCCCTGGTACCTTTACATATGAGGGACCCTCCTTCTACTGAGAGGAGAGGATGGGCACATGGAGATGACTATGGGAGGTAAAGGAAGACAAGGAGAAGTGGATCAGGAAGGAAAATATAACTGAAGATACTACAGAGTGTGGAGGAAAGACATGATACCCATGGGGAAGTGGCTTCCAGCTGGGCAAGCCAAAGCAACACTTCGTGCACTCAGTTCATCATTTATTCTCTTACTTAGACATAGATTGCTTGTTAGTGATGGTCAGAAGATCCTAAATAGAAGGATTTCTAGACTTTAGGAGGGCTTGAAGCTTATAGTATGTGCTAACTGTGCAGTGATGTTGCTGGTACATAGGGTTGCCCCAAACTATTTTTTTTTCACCTTGGTGATAGCTGACTCTGTGATTCTTAGCAGCTACAGAAAGAAAAAAAACTCTCTTCAGGACAAGAATAATCACATCTTTAAATAAGTACAGTCACAATGAAGTCTATACCATAAAATCCCACTAAAATGAAGATGGTTCTGAGCCGGGTGTGGTGGCGCATGCCTTTAATCCCAGCACTCAGGAGGCAGAGACAGGCAGATTTCTGAGTTTGAGGCCAGCCTGGTCTACAGAGTGAGTTCCAGGACAGCCAGGGCTACACAGAGAAACCCTGTCTTGAAAAACAAAACAAAACAAAACAAAACAAAACAAAAAAACAACAACAACAAAGATGGTTCCATATTCTGGCAACAGCTGCTAACACATAAGCTGGCTTTTAAATATTTAGCTCATAACTGAAAGAAAAAATACAATATGTGCTACTGTCTGCACTAAGTAATTATTTGGACAATACAAAGATGAATAGGATATTGCTGCTAACTTTCAGTTGACACCAATCCATCCAAGAAGGTCCAGATAAGAAAAGTCCACTTAACAGAGGCATTCAGGTTGAATATTCCTGTCATTTCATCTCTTCCAGATTGAGAGAAAGATGACTTCCTTACATGTGGATAATAATGCCAGCATTCCCCTCTTAACCATTCTCCAGAGCTAAATTCTCCTCATGCACCACATTCCCTTTCGCAGAGCCAGGTCCCGTGGATTCTGCCTTCCCAACATCTCTCCAGCTTATGAGCACATACCCTTGACTTCATCTTTATAGTGCCCTCTGTTCCATAGTATCTTCCTTTTGCTTCTATTTTTCCTCTGTTACATCTTCCTCCTTCAGGAAGCTGCCTGCCTGAGATTTATCTTTTATTTTACAGCTCCTCTGCCTAGAGTCTGTCTTTGACGCTTTAATAAAATTGTCCTCAAGCTCCCTTCTGAGTTACTTCTTAAATTCTTTTATTAATAAAACTAGTAACACAAAAGAGGGCCCAGATTTCCCTGGTAATATAAGGTTACTCCATCAGAATGCTCCAGAATTTCAGGTAACATTATTACCTTTGGGGCAGTTTAGACTGTTATATCTGCATCCAGGGCCAAAGACAGAACTCAGATCCTGTTCTTTCAACCAAAAATAAATACATAAAAACATATAACAGTAGACTTTAAAGAATTAATGAAAAAATTAAAAGACATAAAATAGTTATGGATTACCCAGAAGAAGTAACTTTCAAGTGGATAGAGGGATGGCTCAGCAGTTAAGAGCACTGGCTACTCCTCCAGAGGGCCTAAATTCAGTTCCCAAAGCCCACATGGTATCTCCCAACCATTTTAACTGCAGTTCCAAGGGAATCCATTGCCCTCTTCTGGCCTCCTTTCCTTTGTACACGAAGATGAACATTTCATATATCTTACAATGTGTCGGTTAGAGATCCCTCGGGCACCTTACACTTCATCCTAGTTTATATCTCTGCCCATTAGCCAGGTGGGCTTGAAATTCCTTTTCTTCTAAAAGCCTCAATTTCATCTTTGAAGTTCAGAAATGAACCCTACCTATAGCACAGAGCTGTGTTGAGTTTTAAACATAACATTATATAGGCTTTTGGTTAGGGTATGACATATTAGGTTTTTAATATATACAATAATCTACTGCACAATATTTTGGTCAATGTTGGACCACATATCACTGTGCTCCCTTAAGACTAAATCATCTAGTGATGTCATAGTCATCTTAATTTATCTAACTATACTCCAGATGAATTGTCTATGAAATTCTCAAAATACATCATTGCCCTTAAATAACCCATGATTGCTTGAGACCTGTCTTCCTCTTCTCTGTAAATTTATTTGGGATCTAAGTTTCAAACAAGGGTGTTTGAAATCCCTTTTGTGGGAACAGGACTGAGGATGGGCATTTAGAGGCGACAGAGTCACGTGACAACTCCTGGTAAATAAAGCTCCAGAGATCAGTATCAGTGTGCAGATCTGCATTTATTGCCAAGCACATAAGCTTATATACAGTATTTGAGCCAATCCCAAGCCCCTAAATCCTTGGCCAAGCATAACTTACTACATCTCACCATATCCCAATAAAAGCTGTGACTGATGAGGTAACTCAGAGAGAAGGGGTGTGGCGAGCATTGTCACCTGTAGGGACTTTTGTGAAGACTCAGAAGCAGCCACTGTCTTGACCTTAGTTCCTTTTTGCTGTCTCACTGGTGTCCCGGGAGCCATCTTAGATCTGACACCATGTACAGCAGATCAGGACTCTGTGGCACAGTGCTCTCCACCCCACATATTCCTTCACAAGGTTGTCTTCCACATGCCTCACACTCTCAATCTTAACATCCCAAAGCTGTTCAGGCTGTAGTCAGAGCAAGTTTTTCTTAGTTCACTCTATTGATAAATCTTTATTTCTGATGTCATTTCCTCCCACTTCTTCCCTTTTTTTTGTTTTCCTTTGTTAACAGAAAGGGGAATCATTTCTCTTCGTGAGGTTTTTTTTATCCTCATCCACAAACTGACAACTCCATCAAGTTAATATGTTGTCTCATATACCTCCAGTATAAAATATGAAATTAACTTAAAAGATTTCTTTTCCTTCCTGTATGAATTTATCCTGAGAACCTGGAATGCTGAAGTCTGGCAGATGCCACTATTAGCTAAGTCCTGTAAGGTACACAAGCATTTCTAGCTAACATGATGAAAATAAGGCAGTGTGAGGAGCCAGCCAGAGCTAAGAAGCGAACCTAATCATGGGCTGACATTCCTATGTACTGTCCCCTGTCTTTAGCATGTTCATCCATACTGGACTTGGAATGCAGTGTTCTATTGCACCAGGCTTCAGGGTGCTTTGCAACTCAGCAACAAGCAAACACGGGACTGAGGAAGCTAAGCATGGTAGTTCTTTAGCACATATTTTCAAACACTGTTTTTTAAGTGTCTGTTAATGAGGGGGAAACAAAAACTGAGAACTTAGGTCCAGCAGTACATACTAAGTTCATTTTTTTTTAGCTTCATAAATAAAACGTAATAGTACAAAAATACTAATGAGATTATTCTCAGATTGTTTGGGGGGTTTCGGAATCGGGCACATTATTTTATATTTACAGCTCATGCACAGTTCAAAGCCAATCGGTCACAATGCATGAGCTTAACAACAGTAAACAGCACTCGTTCAGGATTCTACACACGACTTCCGGGTATCCGAAGCTTGTTCGAGTTTCAGGAAGTGACGTCTGCCGTGAGACATGCCGGGAGTCGTAGTTAGCGTCCACCGTCCAGTTGCACCCGATGGGAGTTGTAGGCCATCCGTGAAGCATGCCGGGAGTTGTAGGCCATCCGTGAAGCATGCCGGGAGTTGTAGGCCATCCGTGAAGCATGCCGGGAGTTGTAGGCCATCCGTGAAGCATGCCGGGAGTTGTAGGCCATCCGTGAGGCATGCCGGGAGTTGTAGTCCGCGCGCGCTCTGGGGCTACTGGGCGCTTCATGGCAGTCGGCTCTGTGCTCGCCTACTCTTCCGCTCGGCCCTAGAAAGTTTCGTTTCTGCCCAGCGGAGGACCCACGAGCGTGTAAGTGCCGCAGGCGCCCGGACAGGCATCGGGGACACTGGGGCCTTTCTGGACGTCGGCGCGGAAGCTTCGTGGGGGCGTGGGTCGTCCCCTCCCACACAGGGCGCCTCGGGAGAACCCTCTCTCCAGAGAGGTTAGCTCCAATACGCAGGCTGTCTGCGGGGTCGTAGAAAGACCCTCAACACTGTTCCAAGATCGGAGCCGGCAGAAGGGGGCCGCCCTGTGAGGCGGAGCTTCGGCAGCTCTCCCCGAACCCCTGGCACAGCAGCCAAACCCCGAAGTTCTCGCGGGCACTGGGACTTGATCCCCAGAAAGCCAAACCCTCCTCTCTGCAGGACTCCTGACGCCCCTTCGGTCCAGGAGACACAGTTTGTTCCTTTTGTATCTTCGCTGACCTGACCCGCTGCCCTTATGCTCAGATAGTTCAAGGGGGCTCTGCGGTCAAGTTTCTGGAAACACCTGTAGGACGACTGAATGTATCTGGTGTGGTAGCTTGTCCTGTTGGCACCCAGGCTTGGGCTGCGGATGGGGGGCAGGGCGGAGCGACATCCTATTTGCATAAAAGAAGAGAACATGTAGTTGACACTTAAGCCAAGTCAAGTAGCTTCCTATTAATGCTATGATTCTCTGTGTCACTCTGCAAAGTTCCCACGGCTGGGCTGTCTCCTGCAGAAAAAACAGCACTTGTTTCTTTCTGTCCCTATGATTGTTTGACTTAACACAGGTGGTTTCCTTTCCAGACAGAAATGGGGCAGAGGCTCAGGACTTAATCTACTTACAGCCTCTCTCAGCAATGGTGGTCTGAAGCAGGTTAATTCCTCTGCCATCTGCTTGCTGCTGTTGCTGGGTTGGGGGAAGGGAGCTGTGGGTTTCTACTTTTAGTTTTGCAACCTCCTGGCTGCCCCGACACTCTCGGTCTATGACAACCAGTTCTGCTGTGTTGAAATGCAGAATACTGATTATGGGCCAGGATTGTTATCCTGGAAATCAGCCCAGGGCTGACTGTCAGCCTCCTTTACCTAAAAGGATCTGAAAAAAACAAAAACAAAAACAAAAAAAACTATAGCTTTAGGAGACAGAATTTATCTGTTTGTTTAATGTTCATATTTGTGTATCACTTCTTGAAAATTGTTTATTTTATTAAGAAAATAGATAACGTATACAGAGTCCTGCAGTACCGTGTGTGTGTGTGTGTGTGTGTGTGTGTGTGTGTGTTCTTAATATTTTACTTTATTTTTGTAATTGGTTTAGAACTTGGAAATGGTCTCAGGTTCCTTTGCCCCTTAGCCAGCATGGCTAAGTGCCAAGTGTTTAGCCCAGTCCTTTGAAGTGAGATAAAAGACACCACTTGTAATAGCAAAATCATCAATAACAAACATCTGGTGGTCTTGTTTTATGTTAGTCCTTGAGGCTGGAGGCCTGCTGCCTCCAGAACACAGAGTACTCAAGAAGTGTCAGTCCTTAGTCCTAGCTTCCCTTTGCAGGGAATGGTTAGCTGACAGGTCACCTCTGATTTCTGGAGATTCCAAAAACAAGATAAAACTCAAGACTGGTGTAGCAGTGTGAGCTAGAGGAAGTGTGTTGACTACCTATGATCTCATGCCAGGAACCACTGGGAACCCAAGAGTTAGAGGCCACATTCACTACAAGCATCTCCCAGGCAGCAGAAAGGGTTATAACTAAGGTTTTTAACCTTAGAGGTACCTGTAAGCAGAGGCCAGTTGTTTGTGACCATGTTGACATCTGAGTGACTTTGTGTTCCTGCTTCTCTCTAACAGCATTTGAACCTTAATTTGAAGTTATTGTGGGGTAGAAACTGGGGTGTTTCTGTGAGCTTAGACATGGAAAAACACTGCTTTCTAGTTACTTTTTGATGTATCACTAAAATTAACTGAAGTGTCTGTACCATCCTAGGAGCATAGCTCTGACCATGCACAGTTGGGCAAGAGGAATATTATCATCCACTTTCTGACATTGGAGCCATTTAACTAGCCTAGTTATAGTGGCCACCAACGGTCCTTGTTGTTCATAAGACTCTGGCATTTGAACAGCAATAAAGGCCCATTTTCCTTTGGTCCAGGTTTCAGTGTCAAGAAGAGGATATTTGCACATTATGGTTTAGTAGAAAGGTGTAGGAGAATCTGTGGTTTTTGAAGACTATGCTGTGGCCTGGTAATTGGTTACAGTACTTATGGAGTAGGCTAGTGTTTGGTTTTAGTATCTGTGGGCTGACCTAGCCAACCAGTAGCCTGAGGTACTGCACCTTTGGCCTGAGGTAGGACATCATATTTGTGATTTCTTAGCATCCAAAAAACTTGGACCAAAAGAACCATCCAAGCAAACTTTTCATATACTTAGAGCTAGGCCAAGAATGAGTTCCTAGAGAGATTCAGTGTAAGTCTGGACAGTTGAACCAGAGAGGGTCAAGTGAAATGAAGCTATAATGAATTTGCTGAAGCTATGATTTTCCCTCCCTCCTTTTTCCAATCACAATTCTTAAACTTTGTGTGAAGGAAGATAAAGGTTCACCTCCCCCACACTGCACCTGAAAAACAAGATGGAAAGTGGTCAGTAACTTAACATGAGCTAAATGTACATCTAGTCATACCATGATCCTCATCACATTATTTCTTGAATAATAATGTACATATAAAGCAGTCTTAAAGCCTGAACAGGGTACAAATTGACAAAAGTCACCTAATAAGGAAGAGTGTCTTGTCCATTCCTCCTAGCTCAAGCTTCAGTCACCCTGGATCTTGGCCTTATTCTATTTCTATCATGCTTCTTCCTAGGGGCACCAGAACCCAGACTCCAGATACCACCCCACCCAGTTTGCCTGGTTGATATTGTCAGATCCACACATCTGGGAATGGAAACTGACTGGGGAAATGTGTTGCCTGTTAGACCACCACAAGAAAATGCCACAAATTAAGCTTAAGCAACAGAAACATATTTTCCATAATTCTAAGATTTTCCATAACTCCTAGATAAAGGTTTGGCTGGTCCTGAGGCCTCTGTTCACTTGCATCTGTATGCTTTCTCACTATATTCACTTATCCATACTGTTTTGTGTCTTTATAGTTCCCCTTACAGAAACAGATCAGATTAGATGAGGACCTATCATCAAAATTTCATTTAATCTCAGATATCTTTCTACTAAAGACCCTGTCTTTAAATACAATCATGTTTTGAGATATGGCGGTTAAGGCTTCAACCTAAGACCAGGAGGTAGACATAACACTGCCCCTAACAAAAAGGTTTGGTTACTGAAAGCTAGTGGCAGGTGTATTGATTATTATTCTGGATCAAACGAAGATTTATGAGCAAGACTTCCCTAGAGAAAAAACTGATACTTCTTTCTGCCCAAAATAAGACCAGAAAGACTAGAAGAACAAATTAGTCAGGGGAAGGTTTGGGGAGCATGACAGAATTTGGTCTTGATAAAGGGCACAAAACATTGAAGCCTGGAACCAGAGCCTTGGCTATTCCAGGGTAGTCCATACCAACACAACTAAGAAAGGATTAATGACAGTTCTGTCACCCCAGAAAATGGGACCTTATATAACAGACTAAGATGTGAACAACAGGTCTTATAGAAATCTCCTGAACACTAAGAACACTGCAGATCTGTTCATACAGTCTAGGGTAGAGGACATATTCCTCATTCATTGCTGAATTATGTTATTCCACTTACTCTTGGAATTGTACCTCTGCAAGAGTCTCACAATAAGGGCAATATAATCTTCACAGTTACATTTTTTTAATGCACATAGTTTGTGCTCAATGAAGAAACATTTTTAAATTGAAGAAATAGAACTTTTCCCAATGTTATATTTTATTTTTGAGATTATAATATAATTACAACATTTCTCCCTTCCCTTTCCTCCCTCCAAACCTTCTATACTCCTCTTTGCTGTCTTTCAAATTCATGGCCACTTTTTTCACTAAGTGTTGTTACATCGTATATAAGTTCCTAAATATAGCCTGCTCAGTAGGAATAATTGTTACTCATGAATGTTTTCAGGGCTGACCATTTGATATTGAATGACCAATTGGTGTGCTCTTCCCTGGGGAAGACTTTTTTTTTTTCCATTCTCAGCATTCTCTATTTGCTTGTAGTTCTTTGTGTAAAGTTAAGGATTCATGGACTTTACCATGTCCACTTTGACATGTTTTTTGTTGTTGTCCTTGTTCAGCCCACAGTTAGGCAGACATGTTGGTAAGGCTATTGTAGCTTCTACATCACTAGGAGACAGTCTCACAGCAAACTCCTGGTTCCCCTGTCTCTTATAATCTTTCCAACCTCTCTTCTGCAATGTACTCTGAGCCTTACATTCAGGAGTTGTTTTGTAAGTGAATCCACTGGGACTGAGCTCCACAAGTTTACCTTTTTATTAGTTGGGGTTTTCTGTAGTGGTATCCATCTGTTATAAAAAAAAAGTTTCCTTTATGAGGGATGAAGACTACTCATATCTCTAAGTATAAGAACAAATATTTAGATTGCTGAAAGTTTACCCATGTTTCCACTATTTGAAAGATTTTTATTATTTACCTTTTTGGCATACTTTAATTCCTCAAGGTTTTGTTTGGTTTGTGTACTGAGGATCTATATTCTGTCCCATTCTTTTGGCAAGTAACTTACTGAGGATTCTTCATATACCTGAACTGTACTAGGTGCTGGAGAAATATGAACAGTAATGGAGTTATAGAACAAGTAGAAAAAACAGTGATTAAAGTACCATAATATAAAATGCCCAAGAGCCATAGGAGGTATGAGACTCTGTAACGAAAGCTTATAATTATAAGTACTGGACAGTTGGTGTTTTATCCGGCCTCAAATGATTTTTCTCATTTACAACTTTATTGGAGACATGTCTGTTTTTCCCATGGTGTTAAGCTCCTTAAATGCCAGAACTCCTCACCACCAGCATTGTTCAGAGCTGTGACACTCTCAATCTTGAATGAGATCTTCTTCCTTAATAATGGTGCCAAAAATACATCTTGTCTGGCTATCAGCTTGTTAGCACCAGAGATTATCTGAGCTTTCTCAAGGCCATGCATCGTGACTGGTTGAATATGTCTGTGATGTATTCTCCTTTATTGCCAAGTACCCAGGAGTTGTTATCTATAACCCTGCCTGGGCCACTTATACTCTATCTGGATACCAAATGTTTTTCTCTTACTCTCCTTGGTAGAGAGCTTCTTAGATAGGGCTACTATTGCTATGAGAAATACCTCTTGATGAAGCCTTTTGAGGAAAGGGTTTTGTAGGCTTATTCTTTCACATCATAGTCCATTACTGAAGGAAGTTATGATAGAAATTCAAATAGCTCCTGCTAGAGGCAGGAGCTGATGCATAGGCCATAGAGGAATACTGCTTGTTGGCTTGCTTGCTCTTCATGGCTTGCTCAGCCTGTTTTCTTACAGAACCCAGGACTCCAGCCCGTAAGTGGCCCCATTCATTATGGCTGGGGCACTCCCACATTAATCACTAATTAAAGAAATGCCCTACATACTTGCCTACAGCCTCATCTTTATGGAGGCATTTTCTCAGTTGAGGTTCCCTTCTCTCAGCTTGTGTCAAATTGATATAAAACTGGCCAGCACAATTGACCCCTTATCAACTTGACACACAACACATCAGTGTTAACTGCAACCTTTCCTTTCATTCCCTTGTTCAGCTGCAATATTACAGGTCAATATCAACATCACAATATAAAACATTTTGCAAACTTAAATAGTCTAACCGTCTTACAAATTCTAATACTTTAAAAGTTCAGTCTCTTTTTTAAAAAAACTGAAGTCTCTCAACTGCGGGCTCCTGTAAAGTGAAAAATAGGTTAAATACGTTCTTTAAGAGAGACGAGCCAGGGCACTGTCAAAATCTGATCTGAAGAAGCAAAAGCAAATTCCAATTCTATACATAACTCAGTGTCCAAGATCTAGAACCCACTCACCATCTTCTGGGCTCCTCCAAAAGGCCCCACAATGGGCTGGGCCATGTCATATAAGTTACTAATTAAGAAAATGCAATAGGCTTGCCTACAGCCTAATCTATGGAAACATTTTTTTCAATTGAGAACCCTCCTCTCAGATGACTCTAGCTTGTGTCAAATTGACATAAACTAGTGAGTACAGTAACTCAGCTTTAGTAAAGCTAGACTATGCCTTGTGAACCCCTCTACCTGGAGAAACACTGGGATGAGAAACAGACTTCTCATAAACTGCTCCTGTGTCTAGTCTATTATCCTTGATGAGTGGCATCAGTACTTGTTAGGGGCCTTTATCGGGAGTAGTTAGTAAGACTGTGATCTGTCTGAGTGCCTGGCTCTTTCTTCCTGGGCCTGAGAGGCTCTCTGTGTTTTCACTGAGTCACGGCTGTGCTGGCTTGTGTGTTAAAAATAGACCCTAGGCATCTGCTTAGTGACAAGCCTTTGCTGACCTGACCAGTCACTCTACTGCTTAGAAATATTTGGCGTCACTTATGGCTTAGTTGCTGTTTCCTTTCCAGGGCTTCCTTGCCCCACCTCCTGAAACCTGAAGGGGGCCATAGCACTGAGTGAGAGAGAGCTGGCACATGTTAGACAGATTCAAGGTGACATGTTACTGTGAACTGCTGAAATTCAAGGTAGGAGCCAGGAGAAGTGTTGTCATTTTCTGTAGTGGTGACTGTGCTGTCTTAAGGGCACAGCAGGATTTACTGAGAAAACCCCAGGTTTGAAATCACATAGAAGAGTAAGCCACTTCTAGTCATTGACACTGGGCCTTAGGTTACAGAGCATCAGCTTTTCTTTTGTAAACAGGAAAGGTGTTTACCCTACCATGATGATTGTGAGAAGTGCTTTGTGTAAATATGTACCAGCTCTCGGGAATATGGCTGCTACTGTCCTTACAGCAGACATTGTGCCTTTGCACAGAATACCTAAAGGGCAAATTAAAGCTTCCTAAAGGCCTTGATGTCCAAATGCATGGTCAGAACTCTCTTCCAGGTAGGTGCTCACATCTCTTTTTGTTCGTCTTCAAACATATTGTGACCTTAAACGACATTAACAACTGCCCAAGTCGTACTAGCTGTAGACTCTCCAACTGGGGAAAACTATGACTGAGCTTAAAATAGTACCTTGTCTCTGGTCTGATGGGAGGGCTATGTAAGCCCATGTCAGGGAACATTTTCATTCTCAGGCTTAGCTGAACACAAGGTAGAAGAGGCTCAAGTCTGATAATGGAAGAGCCACCTTTTACTAGGCATACCAGACTGTTCCTGTTAGAAGCCCTAGGGTATGTATCCCCTGCTTCTTGGACCCCTAAACCCTGCCTGCTAGAAGTTTTCTGACTATTCCTTTGAAAGAAGTATAAGAAAAATGGCTCTGAGCAGATCTGGCTCCACAGGGTTTAGAGGTGTCAGAGTCTGAGATAAGCGGGTCTGACCTCTGTGGGAAAACGTGAAGGAGCCAATGGAGACTTTTCTGAGGATTAAATATGAGGCAGTTTTGTCCCAAGAGACAGGAAGAGTAGCTTGGGAAAAAAACAGCTTTGCTTTTGAGTTGATCTTGCTTCTTTTCACATTTACTTTAGTTAGGGTTTCTGTTACTGTGATAAAGAATGTGACCAAAAGCAACATGGGGAGGAAAGAGTTTATTTTATCTTAAAATTCTCCAGTCATACTTTGTCACTGAGGAAAGCCAGGCAGGAACCTGGAGGCAAGAGCAGGAACAAAAGCCGTGGAACAGTGCTGCTGACTGACTTGCTCCTTGTGACTTGCTCGGCCTGCTCTCTTCTACCATTCAGAAACACCTGCACAGGTAGCACTAACCACAGTGGGAGGAGCCTCCCTGTATCAATAGCTCATCTAAAAACTGCCCCGGAGACTTGTCCACAGGCCAGTCTAAAGGACATTTTCTCACCTGTGGTTCCTTCTTCAGTAATTCTAGCCTGTGTCAAGTTGACCAAAAACAAACAAAAAAAAAATTAAAAAAAAAAAGACAAAACACACACAGAACAGTCTAGAATCAAGTCATGATGTCAGAATATAAGTATATCAGAAGCAAACCTGCTAACAAGATTCACACAGAAAGATCAAGCCATCTCCTTAAGGAAAGATACCTGATGAGTCCTTATACCCAGAGTGAAGGTCCTCTACACTCTATAAACTGTGGCCTATTCCCTGTACAGGTGCTACCATGGAGTCTGACCATTGCTGACCAGCAGCCACACAGCACTGAAGTGATAGCCTGCTTGGACCTACACATCTAAGAAAGAGGAAAGCCATGGCTTCTAGCAGCACTGAGACTCAGCTCCAGAGGATCATCCGTGATCTACAAGGTCTGGTTGAGTGGCTAGTTGTAAGGAACTTGGGCTTGTGCCTTGCCTGTTGATAGTCAGAATTCAGCCCTCTCCTTGTTCACGCACAGAGTAATTCGAGCCCTCAGGGACACATCATATTGAAATATTTGGTTTTCAGATATCCAGTCTCTGTGCACATGGGAAGGCTTACCTCACACACCTCTCAGAACAATATAGGTAGTTTGTGAATAAAATCAAATACCATTAAGAGGGCTGGTTTCAGTTGGTATTTGTGCTTTAAGTTGCCTCGGTGCCTTTTATGGAATCACCCCTTGCCAGGCTTTGGTGAGCTTGGGTTTTGTTTTGTTTTTTTTTTGTTTGTTTGTTTTTTTTAAGATTTATGTATTTATTTTACGTATATGAGTATACACTGTCGCTGTACAGATAGTTGTGAGCCTTCATCTGGTTGTTGTGAATTGAATTTAGGACCTCTGCTCCCTCCAGTCAACCCCGCTCACTCAGTCCCTGCTCACTCCGGCCCAAAGATTTATTTATTATTATAAATAAGTACACTATAGCTGTCTTCAGACGCACCAGAAGAGGACATCAGATCTCATTACGGGTGGTTGTGAGCCACCATGTGGTTGTTGGGATTTGAACTCAGGACCTTTGGAAGAACAGTCAGTGCTCTTACTCGCTGAGCCATCTCACCAGCCCCTGAGCTTGGGTTTTAAGGAGAGAAACATTCTCCTCTTTTTAAACAGGAAGGTGAAAAACTTGGAGGTTTCATGTTGCACCAGCCCCCAGCCACTGATGGCCATTTCCCCATGCATTTTAGTCCTAGTTCTGCTTACCTCCTGGCTTCCTGGGGGAGCCACTTGGATTTTTGTAACCATTGGAGACGGGTAAGGGTGGGGAAATAGTCAAAACTACAGCTAGACCTTGACAGAATAACAACATTTCTGTGGACTGTGAGAGTCCGAGTTTTACTCTTCTAAACGACTTCCCAAGGACCTGATTTTAGTACATCTCACAACCCTACTACTGCCAGACTTGATTTTATAAGCCTCTGGAGCTCCAGCACATTTGCCATAGATCTGTGCCCGCAGCTGTCTCAGTGACACTTCCCTGACAGCCTAAAATCTGGGTTCCTGACTGCTAGGGCTGAACAAACACTAGAAATCTTGCAATAAAGGCTGTTGGTCCAGGATAGCCTCAGTGCAGTCCACAGTCCAAATCTTAGATCCAAAGCCAACAAGATCCAACCCGCTTCCTCAGATTTGCTCTTTGCAGTGCTTTGGGGCCTCTGATGGCTGAAGCATGATAAGTGCCCATTATCTCAAAGGCAGACCAAAGGTGTTCCAGAGCTAGATTTTGTTTGATTTTATAATATTTTTAGATATTTTGCAATTTTGTAATATTTTCCTGGTTGAACATCCCTAATTTAAAACTCTGAAATCTGAAATGCACAAAAATCCAAAACTTTTGAGTTGTATTTTGTTTCATGTGCATATGACATTGCCGTGCATACAGGTTATTGATAGTAACCTATGGAATCTTCTTGTTTGGTCCTATGAGGTAGGTGCTGTTACTGTCATTTTCCAGTGAAGGAAATAGGCACAGTAGTGTATCTGACTTACCTATTATCATAGAACCACTGTGGAACAAAGCTTGGAGTTAGACAGCACCAGTCTTAGCTCACAACCACATTAGACTTTCAGCTAAAACATTTAGTGTTTTTTGTTTTGTTTTAAATTATACAGATATACAGAGAAAAATAAATGGCCATTTGGGCAAATCTGTGTTTACCTTTAAAAGTTTTACTACAAAGTAGTCTTTTCTGTGTCACAGTGGCTAGTTTTCAAAGACAGCCTTCTGTACCATATTACCCTCACAGAAATCTCAGAGTTGATTCAATAGTCTTAAAACCTACATCCTGTCCTCAAACCCAACCAACAAATAAGGGGAGCAAACTACACACTGGAGAGGTAGAGACCAATGTCTGCTTAGAGCTCTGCTGTTCGCCAACAGGATCTTAAGCTGAGTCTCTGACCCCTGTACCCCTTGTCTGTAAAATGGGGAAGTGGGGGTGTTGATAATAAGAGATTTCCTAGATTCCATGTTGCATATAATTTTTTCATCTATTCTTGGTGCTAAAAGTAGAATGCATATTACATAGCATCTCAGGCTTATTGAAGTAAGGCAGACACTCCATTAATGGAAAGTACATGTAAAGGTCTGACCCTTCCTGGGCACCCAGTCAACAGACGCAGATATTGTTATCATTGTTACTGTTATCTACACTCGGTGGGTGCTCTAAAACCCGGATTTAAGGCTCCCACTGTTGAAGAGAAATGGGACCTTTTAGAGTCTGGTGATGACCAGTGATTGGGTCATGGCCACTCTATCCTGACCTTTATTTATTTATTTATTTATTTAATTTTTTGCCTTTCACTGTCCTAAGTCTGCTTTGGTTTGTGATTCTACAGTTGACTAACACACATACCAACTATTTGTTGACTTGCTGTATATACATAGTGCTAGGTTGGTGGTAGATACAGGGATGAATTTTTTAAAAAACAAAACAAAAAACCCCACCCGTGCCCAATCAGCAAGCTGTTTCAGTGTCTATGGGGACTTAGTACACTTGACTCTCCTACCTGAATAGTTGAATGTCCTGTGTGTTTCCAAGGTTACACTTACTCCTTGTGCTTCTTGGTGTTATTTCTACTTCTTTCTCAGACTTACTTTTCAGTACATCTAAGATGCGTGTCAATTCTAGGGCTGTTAAAATGTGAAGTAGACAAATGTGTCTCTCTAGTTACGTGTTCCTATTTGTTGTCTTAAAGATGCAGCGACAGAACTAAGCCATGAATTTAAGGAAGGCGGAGAGCCAATCACAGATGACAGCACCAGTTTGCACAAGTTTTCTTACAAACTTGAGTATCTTCTGCAAGTAAGTGGCCCCTGTCATGCACTGGTTTTGTCAGAGTTGTGTCTCCTTCCCCATTTGAGTGACTGTTAGCAGTTTCCAGGGTGTGGTTCGGAAAGCACAGTGAAGCAGTTAAGTCCTTGTGGTGAGACTAAGAGTCAAAGCAGTGCCAGGAGCTCAGTCCTTCCACGTGAGTCAGGGTGTTCTGGGAACTGAAAACATTCTTCTGAGACTTAAGCCATCGTAAGGCAAGTCACAGGCCTTTCCAGCATTACACCCTTTGAGAACTTGTCGAACCCTGTAATGTTTCTCTCTTACAGACATGATATATGTATATGGCCAGGTATAAAGGCAGTTTCCAAGACGCAGCCTCTCGAAGATTATTCAAGGCCCATTTCAGAGCCTTATTCCTCAAGTATGGTTACCATGGGACTGGCTATTTCTGAATCAGGGTTAGTCAAGTAAACAGTCTTTTAGCATTTTCATGGTATAACTTTTGTGTGTGGTTAGTTTGACCTAGACAACTCTGCTGATTTGGGAAGTACGTGCTTTTGAAATAGGGAGGAAAAAAAAAATGGACCTGTGGTCATTTTACCAAAGTTGTATGTATGAGGTGTATCTGGGTTTTGTTTTGTGTTATCTAGATTTGATAATTGCAAACATGAATCATGCCTCCATAACCAGGGGGAAATGCTATAAATGGAATAGAAATATCTACCATACCTTACAGTGTCACACTCCACCAAAGAACATAGGGTGAGAGCTGCTAGAAGTAATGCCAGGCATAGAAATACTCGCCTTATGCCTCCTGCTGGTTCTTTGTTTGACACTAGCTGATTATGAGGGTTTGCCTTGTTTGTTCTCTTTCCCAGATAAGCCCATTTTGGTTTTGGATTTGAAAGTACTCAGCACTGATGCTCATTTTGGTTTTTCATGTACTTTAAAACAGTGTTGACACTTGAGAGTTGAGGCATGGATAAGAAGCCATTGCCTGGGTTCTCTGAGTTACAATACAGTCAACACTTTGAATGTTAACATAAGACTCTTCAATTGAATTTCCTTATCATATTGGAGGCTTTCCACCAAACTATGCTGGTAACCCTTAAGAGGATAAATCTTTCTCTCTCTTTTTTTCCCCCTTTCATTACTTTACTTTTCTCCTTCTTGCCTTTCTTTCTCCCTCCTTTCCTACATCCCTTGCTTGCTTTTTTTTTTTTAATTAATCAGTTAGTCATCTATCTAGCTTGCTACACTGGGACTATAATTTCGGCTTTCTATATGCTAGAAAAGTACCAATAGAAAAATCTTTTGGAATAACTATTATTTCTAAATCATTAGTGATATGACCTTGAGCTGGTGTTTAGTAGGCTCTTCCACATTTCCGAAGTTTGCGCATTAAAACACTCTTGTTTTAAGATTAGCATACTCTGAGTTGCCAATAAATCAAAATAAAATCATCAAGAAGCCTCCCCCAGTGCTTGTCCCTAGGAAGCTAGTAATGTTTCTCACATTAGGGGGCATGTACAACAGTAGTCTCAGACTTCCCGCTTGTTCCTTTCTCTGCACAGTTTGATCAGAAGGAGAAGGCGAGCCTCCTGGGAAGCAAGAAAGACTACTGGGATTACTTTTGTGCGTGCCTAGCCAAGGTGAAAGGAGCAAATGATGGCATTCGATTTGTCAGGTCCATCTCTGAGGTAAGCCATGCTATGAAGGTAAGGGCCACCTGTCTTCCACTGGCCTGCCTAAAGCTTCCTTGTGAATACTTTTATATTCACAAAGCTGGGTATACCATGAACTCTGTGGGTGATTAAAAAGCCAAGAAATCGAGTCCAGGCATACTGGGTACCTGTTATGTGGTTCAAGCTCATGGAAACTATCTGAATTTAGACTAAGCAGAAATGAGCCAGGTCCTAAATTTCGCTTCCTACCTGGACTGTTCACATCGGAAGTCTCTGTTCATGGAACCCTTTGGAAGTGTGTAGCACCACTTCCTTTTTCAAAAATAAAAGAATCATTTTCTTTAGAGTTGCTAAGCCAGACAACTCATTAGGTAAAGGCATTGCCCACCAAGTCTGATGACCCAGGTTTCATCTCTAGAACTCACATAAGAGAAAAGACCTTCCCCCATGTGCGGTGACACTGGCATGTGCACACACACACACACACACACACACACACACAATGAATGAATGAATACCAATTTTTTTTAAGTTGCTAGGCTATCTTGTCAGCAGTTTGCTTAGGAAACTTAGATTTGAAGTGAGGAGAATAAGGTAGAGTCTCAAAGATATTTTGAATCATGCAGGGCTGCTCAGTAAGTTTCTACATCCAGTTGGGCCCTTAAAGAAGGGCTAAATGCCCTGGCTTTGTCTTAATTACAAAATTCAAAAAAAAAAAAAAAAATACACCGCACTACACACCCTTCTAATTTGCAATCCTGTTTCAAGACCTCTGTGGCAGTTTCTTTAGTTGATTTGTCTTGGCTGCCTTGTATCAGAACCTAGAAGGCCCAATGTTGAATCCCATAAAAGAGTTTGCTCACCACACCATATTGTGAGTAACTAAATGTCAGATGATCTCCTTCATTCCTGTCTCCCAAGCCCATTCCCATCCCCATCACCAATAACTCCCTTCCACTCTCATCATCCCAGTCAACCCAGAAGTAAAGTGCACATATATGAGAAGCAAGTGGACCCTGGAATTTCAGGAAAGAGGTTGAAAAAGTTTGTGCATTTTGTCTTGTCAGCATCTCTGACAAGTATGGAATCACTTTAAAATCAGCACATAGGCTCTTTGGCTGGCCTCAGAGGCCACAGTGTTGGAGTGTTGGCTGTTCTAACATTAACACTCCCAGACATAGAGCTAGGGTGTTTCTTCTTATAGATGGGAACAGTGTTAAGCACACTGACATCAAAAGCTCAACGGTTTTGTTTTTTTTTTACCAGCTTCACCCTCAGAGTCTGGTCATGCAAGGAAAGATGGCAGCTCTGAAATGTTTATCCTACATGTATCTTTAATGTCAATGTAGTATGGGTTGGTCTTGTGAGGTTGGTGAAAAATTTAAGCCCATGATGTAGAGCAATGTTTAATGTATCAGGTATCTAGAGACGTTCCGTTCCCTCTTCACTCTTGTGTCCCATTCCTCACACATTGCATCAGCACTGAAGCCTTCAGTCTCTGACTTTGGACAGGTGAGCTCTTACAGTAAGTTAGTTTTCATTCCTAGGGTCGTGAAGTGATTACTAAGAGTCTGCTTTTCAGCTCTTTTCCTCCTCTCCTCATAAAGAATTCAGACCTTTGAGGCCATACAGGCAAATATTAAAGAAGTTAAGGAAGCTGTGTGCTGACTTCCAGCGTGCTCACACAGGTTTTAGTGACAATTTCCTGTGGGACACAGGTTAATTATATGTGAAAGCTCTGTCCTCTGTCTTGGAATGTCACTAGGTGGGAAAACTGCTGGATATTCAGTACCTTAGTACTCGGGTACCCTTTGGGCCTTCAAGTGTAATGTGAATTTAATAGGTCAGAAGTTTTTATAGGACTCTGCAGCACTTTTTGAGCAGAAGATAACCATTTGGACTAAGATATGTGAGTGCTCTAGTAAGCCACTTCTGGAGGCTCACAATGGGTCTTTCAGGATTGTGTTTCCCTGAAGTATGTGGAGGCCAGCTCTGCTCCAGGAGCATAGCACAATGATCTACTTTAAAACAGAGGCAGCCCATGTTTCTTGAAGATCTCCTGGCCTGTGCTGCTGTTGTATGTCTTTTCAGTGTTGTTTATATGGGTCTGATTAGATGCTAAGAAAACTGGAAATGAAAGCTGACCCCAAATCTAAAACAATGTTTTAAAGGGATATATAGTTAATTTTATTTGCAGTACATAGGAAGTAATCCTTTTCTCAAAGGACATTTAAAAATACCTTTAAGTAAGTAGCTAGCTCCCTTTGTATAATCATCTCTTCAACTAATGAGCTCAAATGTTACCATATAAAAAGTTTTACTGCCATGAAGGAGGAATAATGACTTACTCCTGCTCTGGGAGCTTGCAGACAAGAGTGGTTTTGTGGGCAGGGGTCTCATCAAATTCCACCACTACTCCAGTTTTTGAGAATGTGGATGTGCACCTTGGCTGCTCAAATGTTGTTCCCACTGAGCACTTTGTTCTCAACTCACACATCAGAGGAGAAAGTATTTGGACATGGGTGTGACCTCAAGGCTGTTTGTCCTCTAAGCACCTGTTGAGATAACTATTTGGTAGCATAGTGTTTTATATCAAGTCAATCTGCTGCCCACCTCCACTTCAGCCATTATGACTATGTGCAATATGGGCATGGAGAAATGTCTTCTGCGTTCTGTAGTTCATGAGGTTTTTGTGCCTTTTAGAACCACTTCATGTTAGATTATTTCCTTGAGTCATCAGCAAGAAGATAAATACTTCTGAGTTAAAGGTGTTAACTGCTATTGGGATGTTTACAGCATCATCAGTGCCTTAGTGGTATGCCACATACTTCCTGTCTGAATCCAGGGCATCTTGATAGCAGAGAATAGTAAGACCCCTTTGTGACTAAACTACTGTCATTCCTCTCCTACCACGCTTGACCTTTAAAGAGGTAAGAGAGTGTTGGCCCTGCTCTGTCTACTTGTATCAACAGATATCTGTGGTAAGTTAGAATGTTTTGAATGCCTGTCTGCGTCTATGACTGATTAATTTGCAAACCTGTCTCACATGTCTTCTATGGCAGTTCCATTTAATCCACTTGTCTTGACTGCCATGTGCCCATAGCTAGTAGGGCCCTGCATTGTAGCCTCATTGCAGTGTCTGCCCAACAACATGTTATAAGTGACTAAACCTTAGATGGATCCCTTTATGCCTTTATGATTTGTCATCGTAGTCCTTGTAGAGTTATGGACACTTGGGCTGTTCTAAGACATCTACTCATAGGTGACAAGACTTCATGGAAAGCACTATATTCTCATCCATAGCACACTGATCATGAGCAATGAGTTAGCTTATCTGAAAAGAAACAAGCCCAATTAGGAAAGTATGGATAGATATGTGGGGAGGTTGATGGTTTTATCTCAATAATAGAGACAAAAAGAGGCTGTTATTCATCTGGCAATACCTTTGCAAAGCTCCCCTTACACAACTCCACTCTTTTTTCTGTTCTTCCCCTTTCTATACATTCCAACCAGACCTCTGAGGCCTCTCTTCCTGAGCTTGCCCTACCCCAGGCCCCCCTCCCTAGTATGTTAAGACCAGTACCAGAAAATCTTAACATCCCTTTCTCCTGTAGCTTCTATGTAAGAAGCCATTCAGCTACCTCCAGATTTCATTCCTTACTCCAGATTAAATCAAGGAGTTTCCTGTCTGACTCAGATTCTGATGGAAAGAGGAGCAAGAGTGACTCCATCAAATATTTAGGTGTTTGAGTTGCCTTGATATATCTTACTTCATCTGTTTCCTATAGACTATTTTCAGATGTCCTGGGATAAGCAGCCCCACTTCAGGCTTCACTCTAGGGTGACAATGCCAAATGTTTTGTGTCCTTTGAAGGGTATGAGGGCTGCTACTATCAGAATAGGGTTGAATGGCATGTTTTGTCCTGTATGTGGCCTTTGCTAATCCTCCATGAGGCGGGTATTTATCTCGATATAATGCGTTTTCAGCTCCGAACATCTCTGGGGAAAGGGAGAGCCTTCATTCGCTACTCTTTGGTGCACCAGAGGCTGGCAGACACCTTGCAGCAGTGCTTCATGAACACTAAAGTGACCAGGTAATTGCAAGTCTGTGCCGGACTTAACCTCATAGCACTGATAAACAGAAATTGTGTCCGCCAAACCAGAATGTTAGTGGCAGGTGCCTCTTGTTTCTTTCTACATCCATTATTCTTTGTACTTCTTACCCATCTTTGAACATGTAGGCAAAAGTGAGAAAGAGGGGAAGGCTATCTTTTTCTAGTTCTCTCATGTGCTCAACTATGACAGTAGAGCTTAGAGCCAAATCTCTTAACTCCTAATGCCATGTGTCTTTCCCTGGTGGGTAGTAGCTCACTGGGGCCAGTGTTCCTTTGCCTCCCAGAAGAATTACCTGTCAGATTTTCCTTCACTTACCTAAGCCTCCACCTACCACAGAGTCAGTACCCATCAGCATATCAGGGCTCCTTGGAGACCGAAGAGCAACTGCTGTGAATCTAGGTTGCTCACATGTCAGCCTTTGTACCTCTTAAGTGTGACGGCCTCACCAGGAAACAGTAAAGGAAGGAGAGAGGTGGGCCTGAGTAGATGAAGGTAAGAGGGCATCAGATAAAGATGTAGATCTGGGGCCAAGAGGCCAGACACCTTTGGCTTGCCCAGCATTCCTTTTCTAGCTCTACTCTGCTTCTCCCTAGAAATTTGAGTTAATGAAAGAAAGCACTTTTGAATTAAAAACTAACAGGAAAAATCTTTAGCTTTATTTTGTCACCTTTAAGGTTGATTTACATAAAGGAATAGTTCTTATACCTGTGACAGACTTGTGAGTTAAAAATATTTGTACATTTGATTTGAAGAGTGTATTGCTCTAGGTATTTGGTAAACACTTTGGTATCATAGACCACATATATCAGCCTGGTAGTTCTTTTAACTCATCAGTACTATCTTTTTAACTTCTTACTGCTTCATGTCAAATGAATAAATGTGCATATATTTCTTCTTCTTTTTTTTTTAAAGATTTATTTATTTTTTATTATATGTAAGTACACTGTAGCTGTCTTCAGACACACCAGAAGAGGGAGTCAGATCGCGTTACGGATGGTTGTGAGCCACCATGTGGTTGCCGGGATTTGAACTCAGGACCTTCAGAAGAGCAGTCGGGTGCTCTTACCTGTTGAGCCATCTCACCACCCCCATGCATATATTTCCAAATAGACATTTGTTCTTTGGCTTTTAATTTCATGTCTGAATAGAAATTAGAAATGAGTCCAGTGTGTCACATTGCATTCTGTGAAAGCTAAGGTTATCTTCCCAAAAGGAAATATCCTGTCTCCTGCAGTTGCCCTTTCCTGGCGAGTCACAGAGATTTGAATATCTCAAATTCTTTGGAAGAAAACAGATATTATATAAATAGTAAGCATCCAGATCATTGTAACAGTTTCTTTGAAGTAAAGAATGTTTATTGAGAACCCATGGTCTGGCAGTACCAGATAAAATGATTTGCTTGGTTTTTGATTTAGTAATATGAGTCACTGGATTTGATGAAACAGAACCACACAGAACAGTCTTCAGTAGGTTCATTCTTTGCTTATCCTTGTTACTATTCAGTTCACATAGTATTTTGTTTTCTGCAGTGACTGGTATTATGCAAGAAGCCCCTTTCTGAAGCCAAAGCTGAGCTCTGACATTGTGGGTCAACTGTATGAGCTGACTGAGGTTCAGTTTGATCTAGCACCAAGAGGCTATGACTTGGATGCCGCCTGGCCAACATTTGCCAGGTACTTTGGGGAACTGCTTTCTTTTAGAAGTTGAGGGAAGGGATGCTCAGCCTTTTGAAGACATCTGCACAGCCATTTTGCTTGCTCAGAAAATTATATGTAGCTTCACAACTATTTTTTTCTGCCTTCCCAATTATTCTTGGGCTTTTTGGGTAGTGGTGGGTTTTTGTTTGAGGGGCTTGTTTTGTTGTTATTCAGTAGCTTACATTATATCATTATTTGGTAGCTTAACTTGCCCATATTTGTCCAATGGGAGACCTTTCAGGCTGATACTTGTGGGATTTCTTTCTTCTGTCTGATATATTCTTTTTTTAAGAAATAAAATATTGTAGATATAAGTAAGGCCCCACTCTACTGCTGTCTTTCTCCTTTATTTCCAGAAGTAAACACAGCACCACGGTTGAGGCATATTAATAGCAAGGCTTTTTTTTCACTATATGTACATTTATCCACAAATATTTTATAATGATATATTCTATGTAGTATATATTTTCAAAATTTTGTACATCATAAGAAAACTATTATTTCATACTTGCCTTTTTATTTCACATTGTTTAGTTTAACTTGTGCATACGCTTGTGGTTCTATGGCTTTGAGATAGAAGCAAGCCATAGCAGTATGTAAAGCAACTTTGCCCATCCACATCTTTACCTATTCTGTGACAGCTTTCACGCAGGAATAGTTATGATATAGACCATATATTTCACAAGCTCAAAATATTCAGCCTAGCAAACTCACAATGTAGAATATTCTACTGCATATGTAACCATAACTGGGTGTGACACCCTCTGGTGGAGTTAGGCTAGTTCCACCTTTCCACAGTGATAATGAACCAAGAGTTACCTTCCTCCATCCTTCATCTTCTTCTGGCCTCCACAGACACCCCAGCCCCAGCCCCATCCCCACCCCCACCCCCACCACCCATACATACACCACACATAAAAATAAATCTTTAAATTTAAAAAGAGTCTGAAACTCTTCCTTTCAGGAAAGTAAAAGGGAGATGACTTGTTTATCTCATAGTTTTAGAGGCTGAAGCCTAAGCAACATGGTCCAGCCTCTGGCAAGAGATCCCTTTGACTATCATTTCAGAATAGGTAGCATGTGGAAAGGAGATGGGGTGCATTCTATGCAGAAGTAAGAGATCACATGTCCAAAATAGTAAGCCAGAGGTTAGAGTCCCATAGTGCCTTCCAACTGCATACCCCCAAGTTGATCTAAGGACTTATATTAGCCATACTTCTTAAAGGTTCAACTATCTGGCTGTACACCACTTTAAGGACCATCTTCCAGTATGGAAGACCTATACTCCCATATTCCTGTTCTTTATTAAAGGAAGTTAGTACAGAAACTTAAACAGGGCAGGAACCTAGAGTCGAGAGCTGATCCAGAAGCCATGGAGTAATGGTGCTTACTGGCTTACTTCACATGGCTTTCTTATAAACCCAGGACTAAGAGCCCAGAGATGGCACCACCCAGAGTGGACTAAGCCCTCCCCTATTGATCACTAATTGAGAAAATGCCTTACAACTGGATCTGATGGAGACATTTCCTCAGCTGAGATTCCTTTCTTTCTTGTGACTCTAGCTTGTGTTGACACACAAAACCAGCCAGTACACCTAGTAACTGTCAACACCACTGCCTACGTGTATGTTTGCATATATGTACGTACCTGAGTTTGTTTATCTGAATGCAAGTGTGTCTGTTTGTGGCCCCACAGGAGGACGCTAGCCACCAGCACGTCTGCTTACATGTGGAAACCCCCCAGCCGAAGCTCCAGCATGAGTAGTTTAGTGAGCAACTACTTGCAGGTAATGTCAGGGAGGCTGGGGTTAGTAGGCTGTTAGGGTGACCAGGGGAATCCTCTCAAATACTTGTTGTTCTAAGCAGAGTACTATAACCCCTCAAACCAAATCCTATATGTCCTGGAATTTAGATTTTTACAGCCAGATAAAATTGAGATCCTTTTAAAACTGAACTCTTAAAATATTTAAAGTATCTTACAGGATGTAGTTTAGCACTGAGGTTTGAATTGACCCTGATACCTACTGTATCCAACTAAGGGGAAATTACCTAACTTTGAAACTTCAACTCTTTCTTCTATAAGAGGGTTTAATAAAATCTTCCTGGTCCTAAGTGGAGGAACAAGTGAAAGAGTACTTAAGAACAATGGATCAGGAAATCCTAACTTTTTCAGAAATGTGAACCTATTATAACTACATAATAGCAATTTATTTGCAGTACAAAAATACTTTGGCCTCATTTTGTGATTTTTATCATGCCGTGGTGATGTGAGTATAATTCAGTGGGTTAACCAAAATTTTAGTGTAACTGAGTTTAGATTCTGTAAGAGCCAATATCCTTTAAACTCATAAAGCTGATGGAGGCTAGATAGAGATGTGAGCCTGCTTATCAGTGGGGTTTGTGGGACCTTGAAGGTGCTCTGACCTTTTGACAGGTGCTTTGAACATAGGTGTTCTGGTCCTTGGACTAGCTCTAAAAATTTACCTTAGGTTAGGTAATTCCTTTGTTTTTATTCTACTTTCATTGAATACAAAGACTTATCCAAATAGCTGGACAGTATCATTCCAAAACTCCTGTCTTTTACTTTCTTTTAGACTCAGGAGATGGCCTCCAGTCTTGACCTGAATTGTTCTCTAAACAATGAAGCACTAGAAAGCTTCGACGAGATGCGGCTGGAGCTGGACCAGTTGGAGGTTCGGGAGAAACAGCTACAAGAACGTGTACAGCAGCTAGACAGGGAGAACCAAGCACTGCGAATGTTGGTCAGCAGACAAGGGGGGCAGCTTCAGGTAGAGAAGGAGATGGGGTACCTTGCAGTCGAGGACAGCATTGGCCTTGTGAGCCTGGTAGCAGAACTCCAGAAGCAGGGGGACGTCAGCCAGGCCACAGTGAAGAAGCTACAGTCATGTCTGCAGGCCTTGGAGCTAAATGTAGACAAGAAAGAGTACAGTCCCTCAGCCTTGCAGCTTGAGAACATGGCGAAGGAGCTTGACACTGTGAGAGGCTCCTTGGGTAGGGAGAACCAGCTCCTGGCCAGCCTTTCAGAGCGCCTTGCTAGGGCAGAGAAAGGGGAAAAGACACCTCCAGACACAGAGCTTCATCAGGAGCCAGTTCCTGCGGATCTGGTGCTCAAGTTCCAGGAGCTGAAGGGAAAACTTCAAGCCCTAGAAGGAGAGAACACCGAGGCCCAGGAGCTCAACAGGCAGCAGAGTATCAAGCTAGAGCAACTGGCCAAGGAACTACAGCTGAAGGAGGAGGCCCGGGCTAGCCTAGCACACTTAGTGAAGGATGTGGTCCCACTTCAGGAAGAGCTGTCTGGAAAGAAGCAAGAGTCAGCTCAGCTCCGACGACAGCTTCAGGAATCCCTGGCCCACTTGAGCTCTGTGGAGGAGGAGCTGGCTGAAGCCAGGCAGCAGGAAAAGCAGCATCGAGAAGAAAAGCAGCTACTGGAGCAGGAAGCCACGTCTCTTACATGGCAGCTGCAGCTCCTAGAGACCCAGCTAGGACAGGTGAGTCAGCTTGTAAGTGACCTGGAGGAGCAGAAGAAGCAACTCATGCAGGAGAGAGACCATCTCAGCCAGAGAGTGGGCACACTGGAGCAGCTAGCCGAGGTGCATGGCCCGCCACAGTCTGCGGAGATGCCGGAAAAGAGGCAGCAGTGCCTCCGGGAAGAACAGGTAAACAATAGCACAGTGTCAGAGGCAGAGCAGGAGGAGTTGCAGAAGGAGCTGCAGAACATGGTTGACCGCAACCAGCTCCTCGAAGGCAAACTGCAGGCCTTGCAAACTGACTATAAGGCACTGCAGCAGCGAGAGGCAGCAATCCAGGGCTCTTTAGCCTCCCTGGAAGCTGAACAGGCTAGCATCCGGCACCTGGGAAACCAGATGGAAGCAAGCCTCCTGGCTGTGAAGAAAGCCAAAGAGACTATGAAAGCCCAGGTGGCAGAGAAGGAGGCTGCCCTGCAGAGTAAGGAGAGTGAGTGCCAGAGGCTGCAGGAAGAGGCAGATCAGTGCCGGCTTCAGGCAGAGGCCCAGGCCCAGGAGCTCAGAGCTCTTGAGAACCAGTGCCAGCAGCAGATTCAGCTGATTGAGGTCCTCTCTGCAGAGAAAGGCCAACAGGGACTCAGCCTGCCCCAAGTCAACACAGACCAACTGGCCCTGTCTCAAGCACAGCTGGAAATCCACCAGGGGGAAGCCCAGCGGTTACAGAATGAGGTGGTGGACCTCCAGGCCAAGCTCCAGGTGGCCCTAGGTGATCGAGACAAGTTACAGAGCCAGCTGGGTGTGGCTGAGACAGTTCTAAGGGAGCACAAGACCCTGGTGCAACAACTGAAAGAGCAGAATGAAGCCCTCAACAGGGCCCATGTTCAGGAGCTGCTTCAGTGCTCAGAGAGAGAGGGGATACTACAGGAGGAGAGCATCTACAAGGCCCAGAAGCAGGAACAAGAGCTACGAGCCCTGCAGGCAGAGCTGTCACAGGTGAGGTGCAGCTCTGAGGGAGCCCACCTGGAACATGCAGAGCTGCAAGACCAGCTGCACCGAGCCAACACAGACACAGCTGAGCTTGGTATACAGGTCTGTGCACTGACAGCTGAGAAGGATCGAATGGAGGAGGCCCTGGCCAGCCTAGCCCAGGAGCTCCAGGACTCCAAAGAGGCAGCACTACAGGAACGAAAGGGCTTGGAGCTCCAAGTGATGCAACTTCAGCAAGAGAAGGAGAAGTTGCAGGAAAAGGTGAAGGCAGCTGAGGAGGCAGCCAGTTCATTCTCTGGTCTGCAGGCACAGCTGGCCCAGGCTGAGCAGCTAGCCCAGAGCCTCCAAGAGACTGCACACCAGGAACAAGATGCCCTCAAGTTCCAACTAAGTGCTGAGATTATGGACCACCAGAACCGATTAAAGGTAAGTTCAGCTTTAGCCATCTCTCAAGGTATTCCTTGAGGCGACATAATTAGATGGCCCTACAGCAAGAAAAGGCGAAAACCAAAGAGTACCCTAGTTCCATTCAATTGTAGTAGCTCACACCTCTTTACACAAATACATGAGGCGGAGCATGGGCAGCAGCACCTTCTCATGGAACCTCCACTTAGGCTGTGGCATATGTTGGCCCACACAGAACTTTTTTAAAATTAGAAGTCAATATTGACAGAGCAGGATATACTCAAAATCAGTTTTGTGGTTTCTTTTGAATTCTCAGCGGATCTAATAGCCCATTTGCAAATCCCTACAAGGCAATAGTGCTCGAAAAGTACACATAGTCTGCTGCTTCCCCTGTTGTGTGCCCGTTCCACACATAAGTTTCAGCCTTTAGCTCAGCCTTCTCCTTTGGAGCCCCATCCTCCATAGGGTCACCAGTGTGTGACAGCTCTTGAGTCCTGGCTCTGGTCCTTACTGTAATAATCAGCTTCTCTGGGTATGATCCTGATGGCTGACAGGGTGTAGGGAACTGGCTCAGTTTAGAAAAGCAAGACCCTTAAAGCAGACAGATCTGTGAAGCCCCAGTAGACCATGAGCCTTGAATACTTCATGAAGAAAAGAGACTAAAGAATGATAAATGAGAATATAAACAGCCACACTACTTTGATTTCTAATGTGTATCAATAGTGGGTCAGGCCTCTGCTCTCAGCCTTCTACACGCTCTCCTACCCTTTCCTAAATGTGCCCTCCTGACCCCATGAGGCTCATGGGCCACTATTCCACTTGCAGAAATTGTTTGAGGAACAAGCTGAGCCTCTTTTCCTAGTAAACTTGCAATTATTTTGTTACCAGTAGAGAAGAAACTTGTTGGGACACTTTAAGAAACAAGGCAGTCTTATTTTTAGAAACCATTTGGGTGATAAAAGTGAAGGAGACTCAGAGCAAGAACCTCTCTCTCATGACGCCTTCCTTATCCTTTCCAGACAGCCAATGAAGAGTGTGGGCACCTCAGGGCCCAGCTAGAAGAACAAGGCCAGCAGCTGCAAATGACTAAGGAGGCTGTGCAGGAACTGGAGGTGAGCCTGGCAGGTGTGCTTCAAGGAAAGGGGATCTGGTCTGCTTTCACTGGATTGTTGAAAGATATTTCTCACAATGCTGCCAGTTGTCAAACTAAGAGAATCATTGATTCAGACAATATCACAAGTCTATGCCATAATGCCCTTCCATTCCCTGGACTTTTGGCTAAAAGGAAATTGTTCTTAGTCACCTCTGTTGACATTCTCTTGTGTAAATAAGTGGCACTTGTCCCACCAGTAACCACATTCCGTGCCACCTGCACTCCAGCACCCCACTATAGAGGAGGTCATGCCTCACAATATATAACAAAGGTTTCTGGCCTCGTGAGCTTGCCAGGCACTGTGAATAGCACACCAATCTCTTCCTCCATGGAGGGTAAAGCTTTAAGCTTTGTGTTTTCCCCTGATGTCCTATTCTAGATCACCAAGGCGGCCATGGAGGAGAAGCTGAATTGCACCAGTAGCCACCTTGCAGAGTGCCAGGCCACTTTACTGCGCAAAGATGAAGAAAGCACTATGCTTCAAACCAGTCTAGAAAGGTCAGTTACTGGGACACCCACACAGCTGCTGGTAGTTTCAGGGAGTGGGTAGGTTTATTCATTTTAGAAAATCAGCCACTTGTACTAGATGAGGAAGTCCTGCAAAAGTCATGCCACCAGAAAACACAGGAGCCAGAAGCTTGCCACGGAAAAGTTGGCCATCTTCTGCAATAGGAGGCAGGGTGCTTTTCATCTGGGTCAGCTTTTTACCTGCAGCAAGGCACACATTTTGCAGGAGCTTTTGGGGAGTCTAGCTTGGGGTTCAATAATAAAGACATGGAGACTTCTGTATCATATAAGGCTGCTACCCTGTTTCTGAGGCAGTCCCTCAGCTACTCATCTAGTTCCACCAGGCCTTCCTGCCTGGTTCAGGAGATTGGAAGACTTACTAAGGCCTACTAAGTGCCCCAGCACCCTCCCCAAGGCAGAAAGTCCCCAAAACAGCAGAGAACATGGTCCTTTTTTGTAACCACCTCTGAGAGACCACACCTCTCTTTTATGTCCTGACTCTTCTCTCCTGCTTGTCCTCCATTCACTGCTCGATAAGTCTCTTTTCCATCTGGCTCTTCCCAATATCCCAAAGGTCCTGTCCAGGAATCCTTACAAAAGTGCTATGTCCTACTCTCTTTGAGTATGTTAGCATCCTGGAGTATCTCTGCCATCCCTGAATTACCCCTTCATGTTAGAAGTGGAGGTAGAGAGAGTCTCAGATTTGGGATAATGCATAACTCACGGTAAGCAGATCGTGCCTCACCAAGAGAGGGAAAATCCAAGAAGGCAGCAGGACCTTTCATTGAAGGCCAAGAGAGCCCAGAAATTCTAGGAAGCTGAATATCAGAGGTAACCAGGGAAAATTATTTCTCTCCTCCCAGAACACAGAAGGAACTTGAAAAGGCTACATCAAAAATTCAAGAATATTACAACAAACTCTGCCAAGAGGTGACAAACAGGGAAAGGAATGACCAGAAGATGCTTGCAGACCTCGATGACCTGAACAGAACCAAGAAATACCTTGAGGAGCGGCTGATAGAGCTGCTCAGGTGAGTGGGGTCAGTTGGGGACCCTGTCCAGGATTGGCTTTTCTTTTTTAAAATTTATGGGAATGACAGTTCAGTGGAAATGGGCCCTTCTCCTCAAGTTCTGCCCAATGGTGGGCTATCAAAAAGCCATAGGTCTGCAGGATCCTACAGACTTTGGCAGTCTTGAAGGCTGGTCACACCAGTGTTCATTTGGGTTTGGGTTTTTGTTTGGATGCAGGATTATGTTCAAACTCTGGGTGCCTGGCTAAAAATGATAATAAAATGGCATTTAGTAACTGGCCATTTCCTTATCTCTTGCCTGTTTCCAGTGAGCCTTCTTCTCTTTTGTTGTCTCATTTTCCTTTGGTTAGGGCTACCTAGAGGGACCCAGTAGCAGTGTCCATGTGGGAACCGAACTAGAAGGGGTTCTGAGGGACCCAGCATGTTCCACTCTTGCCACTCAAGAGTAGCCACTGTATGGTGCCTTACTTGCCAAGAGAGATTGGGAAGCTATAATTTATATGACATATTCTGATTGTTAAATGGTTGCAAGTCATTCACAACTTTCAACTTTTTCTTAAAGGAATCAAATCTGCA
The DNA here is from genome assembly GCF_000001635.26 of Mus musculus. Taxonomy (NCBI): domain Eukaryota; kingdom Metazoa; phylum Chordata; class Mammalia; order Rodentia; family Muridae; genus Mus; species Mus musculus. Next base: position 123,824,929 of record NC_000075.6, on the reverse strand, counting down.
AGATAAAATACTATAGCTACTCTTCCTTCCCTCTATCCCTTCCTTCCTCTCTCCCTCTCTCTGTCTGTCCCTCCCACTGACCCGCCCTCCCTCCTTTCTTCTTTCCTTCCTTTCTTTCTTTCTTTCTTTCTTTCTTTCTTTCTTTCTTTCTTTCTTTCTTTCTTTCTCTCTCTCTTTCTGTGGCAAATACATGGCATGTTTTGGCTCAGTGTTCAGATAGTTTCAGGCAGTCCTGACAGGTAAGACATGACAATGGGATTAGTTCAGTTTGACAATGGGATTAGTTCAGTTCATGGCAGTAGAAACTTAAGTGGTCGTAATACTGCATGTCTTAGCAGATGAAGAAGCAGAGACTCTCAGTGATCCACCTTCACCAGCCATGCCTTCCATCCCAGAAGTTCCATAGCCTCCTCAAATAGCACCACTAGTTTTGGAGGGCCAAGAGATCCAACACTTGAGTTATTTCAAACTCAAAGTTTCACATATGAACACTCCATAGCAAACCTTCCAAGCCAAAAAACTTTTTGCTTTGTTTTACTGTGTTATATTTTGAGACAGGTCTTACTATATAGCCGTGACTGACCTGAGACTTGCTATGTAGATGAGGCTGGCTTCAAACTCACAGAACTCTACCTGCCTGTGCCTTCCAAGTGCCGAGATTAAACATGCTGCCACACCCAGCTTTCAAGACAATCGCTCTTACACAACTACACCTTGAAAACTAAATGAAAAATGAAAACTTGATAAAACCTGAGGCAGAAAAGATCTGACTCACTTTCATTTGTGGTGGAGCAGTCGTGAATGTGCTGTGCCTAGATGTACTCACTCATTAGAATTCCAGGTATCTTCTTGAGGAATGTGCTAGAGAAACCAAATAGCTTCTCACATTCCAGGATACAAGTAATCTGGCTTCCAGAAACTCAGAGGTCAGATGCTATGGACCAGCTGGAAGAGCAAGCTGGCCCAGAGGACGAGTCTGCCTGTCTTCTAACAATTTACATATCCTTGGTAAAAAGCCAGCTATCTCTGTGTTCCTAGCCCTTACCCCTAACCACTTCTAGAGGACCTGGATTCAATTTCAGCACCCACAAGGCAGCTCACAACTATTTTTAAACTATAATCATAGGGGATCTGATGCCCTCCTCACACTTCACAGGAACTAAACACGCATAATACACAGACATATATTCAGGCAAATTGCTTATTGCATGGTACACAGACATATGTGCAGGCATGTTGTGTATTGCCTGCACCCTCATAGCCTATTATCAACTTAAGGGCTTGCTTTAGCATTAGATACCCTAGATACCCAAGTGATGTATCAGTGCTAATAGTCCATTGCAGGTGACCCAGCTTTCTGTATATATCATGTGTCTCTTACGTGCTCTCACCTACAATGGGGTCAAAGAATCAATGTGTTGGGGTGCCTTTAGAGGCCACATCAGAGAGCCTATGTTTTGGAAGCCTCAAGTTGGGAAGAGGGCATTTACAAGGAAAGTGATTTAGCTTTCATGGCTTGGAACATTTGATATCACCTTTCTGAAATGAAGCAGGGGTTATTCTCTGTTTCTTGTGGATTCTTAAAATACGAGATTATTGCAGGGACAAAGATGCTCTCTGGCAAAAATCCGATGCACTGGAATTCCAGCAGAAGCTCAGTGCTGAAGAGAAATGTCTTGGGGACATGGAAGTCAACCACTGCCATGACTGCAAGCGGGAGTTCAGCTGGATAGTGCGACGGCACCACTGCAGGTTAGCAGCAAGCAACTCACCAGACGGGAATCAGGACAGATGGCTCTGCGTGAGGGATCTGAGATAAGTGTGGGTACCATAACTATCTATCTAGGAAAAGCACTTTGCTTCTTTACCAAGAGAAGCAGAAGAAGAGTATGTATTAGTTGGGATCCTAGTAGGATGCTCAAGCCCCCTGAAAGGAAATGTGAGTGGAGTTAAGGGGACTCACAGGTATGTGATATATTTGGAGACCAGCAACTCTTTAGCTGTCCTTGAGCCAATACCGATGGTGACAGAGAGCACAGATCCTTCAGGGTCTAGGAAGGATAGATAAAGAGAAAAGGCAGATTGGGAGTTGGATATGCTTTTAGAGACTTAGCCCTCCCCATAATAAGTGGAATACACACCTGTAGCCTGATGTCAGTCATACCTTTTCTCCCTGCCTTCAGGACCTGAGGAAGTAAACTAGTCTCGACTATGCTTACCATGATAGTTTTGTTGGAATCTTGTAAAACAGCTTACAGCACACTTGACATTGGAGGCAAGCTCGGTTTGAAGAGTTGTGGGCTGACAGGATCACAACACCGAGACCTGTTCTGGTGCTTAGCAGATCTCAAGCAATCTAATACGCATCATTCTCACAGCCTGTGTTTGTTTCATTCCCAGGATATGTGGCCGTATCTTCTGTTACTACTGCTGTAATAACTATGTTGTGACTAAGCCCAGTGGCAAGAAGGAACGCTGCTGCCGAGCCTGCTTCCAGAAGTTCGGCGAAGGCTCTGGATCCAATGATAGCAGTGGTTCAGGCACTAGCCAGGGAGAGCCCAGCCCCATGGTGTCACCAGCTGAAGCAAGTCCCCAGTCCATAGGAAGCCAAGGTCAGGCCCCTGCCTCCGGATTTCATAGATGTCACTTACTATGGCCAATTAGCTTGAGCAAGCTTTATTCGGTGTTTCCCAAACTTAGGTGTCCAAGAGATGCTAAATATATACTACCACCAACCTAAAACCTTATTAGATTACTGGGGTTGATAAGGAAGTAACTTTTTCCTGACATGATTAAGTGTGATTTAGTATGAAGTGTGTGTGTGTGTGTGTGTGTGTGTGTGTGTGTGTGTACACATAAATATGTATATGTGTGTGTGTGCGCACACATACACACACATATATTACCAGTGGAATATAGCCTATACATTGAGGAGTCTGTCCTCCAGGGACTCTTTCATAATATTCATTATCTGTCCTGTGGTGACCTAAGACCCTCAATTATACATTTAGTAGTCAATATCTTTTTCCCTTTCTCTTAATGACCAAGAAAAATATATTGTTTGTGTCCTCCAACTCAGCCAAGAAACAGACTCAGGGTTTGAGTCCTGCTACTCCTGAATTCAAATCACCTCAAAAGGTGACCCAGGCTGCCTACTGGACACTGGACCTTAAGGAGGCAGAGCAGAGATGGGGCTTTTCTCTGTCCAGGCATCACTGCTGGCTGCAGATAGTCCTTGTGACCTCTCCTTTGATAGCCTGGATGCAAGCTAAGAAGCCTTCGGAATCCTGTTCCTCTCTTGTTTAAGTGAATCAGCAGGCTTTGACACTCCGGGATGGCTTCAAATCTTTTCTTAGTCTTTTAAAAACTGAAGCTTGCAAGTTCTCTTCATAGTCTAAATATGAGTTCTTTATCAGATATGTTTTATAAATGTTTTTTCCCAATTTACAGCTTGTCTTTTAATTTTCCTTTTTAAGAGAAGTTGTAGTTTTGATAAAGCAAAATGTATCATGTTTTATGTATCAGGGTTTTGTTTTTTACATGTATCCAACTTTGCTTAACCCTGTATTCAGAACTTCTTTTTTCTTCTAAAAATTTTGGGTTTAGGGTTTTGGGGTTGGTTGGGTGATTGGGTAGGTAGTTTGTTTGTGATAGGGGCTCACTTTGTAGCCAAGCTGTCCTGAAATTTTGTGTAGACTGGGCTAAACTCACAATCAGAAATCTGTCTGCCTCTGCTCCCTGATTGTTAAGATTAAAGGTGTGTGCCACCACACCTGGATTCTTCTAGTGTTTACTAGTGTGTGTGTGTGTGTGTGTGTGTTGAGTTCATTTGAGGAATGGTGATAATATATACATTGAGTGTTGGGTAGTTTTGGATTTTCTTGCATTTTTGGCCAAAGATTCCAATACTATTACTTAAACTTTATTTTTCCCCCTCAGAATTGCCTTTCTATTGGAGCTGGAGGTGTGGCTCAAAGGTAGAACAATTTCTTAGCATGCACAAAGCACTAGATTGACTCTCCAGTGCCCCCCACCACCACCGCTACACACACAGGCACACAGAGTTTTGTATATTTGTCAAAAGCCAATTGAAAACAAAAATGAAAAACAGCAACAACAAGAAACCTGGCCTCATGTATTTAGATCTGTATCTAGACTTGTTCCATTCCCTTCATCTGTGTCAATTCCTTCCTGTATGATTACCATAGATTGGATGTTGTTGTTGTTGCTGCCGTTGTGATTGTGGTTACCGTAGATTGGATGTTGTTGTTACCATAGATTGGCTATTATTGTTTGTGGTGGTGGTTGGTTGGTTGGTTTTTGGTATTTTTGCTTGCTTGAGATAGCATTGATTTCTTTATGTATCCTTGGTTATTCTGGAACTCACTGTATAGACCAGCTAGCCTCAAACTGACAGAGATCCACGTACTTCTGCCTCCTAATGGTATTAAAGACATGTATCCAGCTGGTTACTATAGAATCTTAGTATAGCATACCAAAAAAAAAAAAAAAAAAAAGAAGAAGAAGAAGCCCTCCAATTTTGTTCTTTATTAAACAAAGAAATTTTAGAATGAGTTCCTTAGTTTCTAAAACTAAATCATGATAAGGTTTTCATTGGGATTTCATTGGATTGGATATGGAGATCAGTTTGGAGAGATTTGGTACCTTAAGGTATTGACCATTTCAATCCATGAACTTGGTATAGCTTCCATTTCCCTAGGTCCTTTTTATTCTCTTGATGAGAATTCTCTTTTCTCTCTCTCTCTCTCTCTCTCTCTCTCTTGCCCTCCCATTGCTTTGTCAGCCTCAGAGGGCAGATTCAGAAGCACAGCCGAGTCCCTATCAGGTTGTCCTTCTAGTTCTATTACAGAAACTTGGGAGGGAAATACTACCTGTAAAGCAAAAGACAGCTAAACTGCTCTTGCTAAGTAGCCTAAAACCCCTTGCCCTATCTCACTAGCAGGAGTTCAGCAATGACAAAGTGACGCTGTGGTAGAGTGCTGAACTTGCTTCTTTTGATTTCTATCATTGCTTGTCTGCTCTTTTTTCTTCTCCTCCTCATCATCATCATCATCCTCTTCTTCCTCCTACTTCTCCTCCTCCTCCTTTCTTCTTCCTCCTCCTCTTCCTCCTCTGCCTCTTCCTCCTCCTCCACTGCTGCTACCTCAGCTACATTTCCATGATACATGGTTATGGGTAGGTGACTGGCATGGTGTCCTGCCAATTGACAGGTCAGGGTCAAACACAAGACCCAGTGCCTCCTGCAGTTCCTTGGATAGAGAGAGGTTCTGTTCTACTCAACAGTGGACTGGAAGGGGGAGGGGATGGATGTCAGGTATCTGCTTCAAATTATTTCTGCCTGTGTCTTATAGAGCAAGGTCTTGTTGGATTAATGTATTTTCTTTATTTGTTTCTTTCCTGATATAGTTTTGATAAATTGTTTTCCCTTCTAAATAGGGTCCTAGAGGGTGTAGAAGTAGTTGAAACTAATACCCGGCATTTAAGAGAGGTCTTGAGGCTATACATTCAAAATCTTCTGTATTCCCTGTTTTCCAGGGATATCCCAGTAGGCTTCCTCTCATACCTACATAGAATAGCAGTTAGTTAAGAGACCAATTACAATGTATTCTATCAGCTTGTTCTCCATAGCAGCACCCTTCATTTCCTATATTATCCCTGGTTCTATGCATACTGGGTACATATATCTTTTTCTCTCCTGCTTTGCCTCTACCCTGCAGGGATAAACTCAGTCTGCAGACCACCAGACGATGCTGTGTTTGACATCATCACTGATGAAGAACTGTGCCAGATCCAAGAATCTGGCTCCTCCTTGCCTGAAACACCCACTGAAACTGATTCAATGGACCCGAATACGGCTGAACAGTGAGTAGATGTCGCTTCCATTTCTGAAGTACTCAGTAAGTGCCTATCCCTTTTGCTGTCTTGTCAAAGGGCCAGGAAAATGAAATACCAGAACCAAGAGTGGCTGTCTCTGCTGAGGGAAGATGCCTCAGAACAGTGTTCATAGTAGAATGGCTCTTGAAAAGTTGCAGTGCTCGGGAAACAGTCAGGGAGGTGCTGAGGAAGTGTCTGTGGTGCCCTGACTCAACATCTTAACTTAGGCCAGACTTTGGCTAGGGCAATTGTATTAGTCAGCGCAGGCTACACAGCAAGAGACCACAGGTTGAATTAATTAAACTATGGACATGTAACTTAATACCATTCAGGAGGCTGGATATCAAAGATCAAAATACAGGCAGAGACTGTTTCTTCTCCCTGGGTTTGCAGATGGCTACCTTCTTGCAGCATCTTTATGTGGTCATCCTGTGTGTATACTTCTGTGTCCCTTAATCTCCATTTCATTCCAGGGCACTGGTCCTTTTTTTAATTTAACTATCTCCTTAAAGCCCTTTGTAATTAACATCATCCCTATAGTAATTAAAATCATAGGTATGATTTTATATAAATAAATCTAATAAATTTAATTTAAATAACTTAAAATCAAAGTTTCACATTGCCAAACCTAAGATAGCTCCTATTCACTGTTGCTTCTATGATTTTGGACCAATTCTCTCCTTTCTGAAACACTTCTCTGACAACATCCTGGTCAGTAATCTTCAGTGTTCATGCTGACCCCCGTAACCCAGGATATCTTCTCTTCCTTGAGCAGTACACTATGATATACTGATACCCGTGAATCTATGAGCCAAAATAAACCCTTCCTCACTTAAATTACTCCTTCCAATTATTTTGCAATAAAAACAGTAGCTATCATGGAAAATCAGGGTCATTGTGACTAAATCTGACTGTGGTTTAAGGCCTTTGAGAAAGGATGTGGAAAGGTTTTGAGATGCCAGTCAGCAAAGCCCCAGTGGTAAGCAGAGCTTAATGAGCTGTTTTGGTGGTTATTCTCAAGACCAGAATGCCACTAGAAATGTGCACAGTATAGACTGTGCCGTAAAGTTTTAGTTGGGAACAAGGACTCTATCAGGAATTAGAATAGAGGTCATTTATGTTACATTCTGGCTAAAAAATTAGCTATGTGTTACTTGTGTCCTGAAACTTTGAGTGATGCTGAACTTAAAAATAATAGGTTAGGGACTGGAGAGGTGGCTGAGCAGTTTAGAGGACTGACTGCTCTTGTAAAGGACCCGGGTTCCCAGCACTCCCATCAGACACCAGATAACCATCTGTAACTCTAGTTCCAGGGTATAAGATACCCTCTGGCTACTATGGGCACCTGCACACACATGATACATATAACCTCATGCAGTATACACACATATACATTAAGAAAACAAATTAGTTTTACTTATATTCTGGCCTGTGCTCTTTGCTTCCTGATCCATGCCATATGAACAAGCATCAACCTCTCACTTCATACTCCTGTCAGCATAACATAGATGTGTAGCATAATTACTACTCTCTAATTTTAACCCAGTTTATAAGCATTGCGGGGGGGGGGGGAGCAGATCAGCAAGACATAAAAGTATTTAGGTTGGCAAGGAAATAAATGCAATTATATTTAAAATTGTTAACAAAGAAAATGTGAAGTAACTGAAACTGTTAGAGATTAATGCCATTAAAAGGAAACAGCTGCTTTGCACTGGGACAGTAGGAAAGAAAGGGACTTAAGGGCAAGAACCCCCTCATTGAAGGCTTCAGAGTATAAAGATAGAAATGCATTTGACTATTCTTTTAAAGGAGAATGAAGAGATTCAAGAGTCATCTTCTCTAAAAATGATCAACTAGGAAGTGTTTTTCCAGGTGTAGCTACACAGACACTCTGCTACTTTATCTGTGGTCCAAGGAGACTCAGCCACCTACCAAGCTGGCAGCAGAACTTGACATTATCCACACGGTGCTGGCTTTGTGAGCTTTGTAGAATGCAAGAGTTGCAGGGCATGGAGGTTTGCACTAAAGTTCTAGAGAAACCTGTGGGCAGCCAGGTGGTATATAATAGGGTTTGATTCTCTGGTAGTGCATGAGTGGACTATGCATGAGAATTTAGGCACCTAGTAGAACCAATCCAGTAGAGAGCCTGTACATGTGATAAGCAAGAAGGCCCATTAAGGGTAGAGCTAATACCAAATGTGTCCTACATGCCAGACATGAAGCTAGGATTTAATGTTTTCACTGTTAAGATGCCATGCCTTTCTTTGCTCTACCCTCATTACTCCCTTTTAGAATGGGAATGATTTTATATACTAGAAATATATAATTTAAGTTTTTATTTTACAAGATCTCACAACTGAGCAAGTCTTACGTCTCAAAAGAGACTGAACTTTCAGACACTGTTAAGACTACAGGGCTTTCTTTGAACCTGAACTAAATGCATTTTGTATTGTGAGATGGTAATGAGCCTTCAGGTCAAGGGCTAAATGTTATATTTTGAATCTAAAATGCCCCTGACAAGTTTGTTTTAAATGCTTAGTCCAAGGCTTATGGCACTATTTTGAAGGCTGTGGATCATTTAGAAGGTGTGGCCTGACTGACAGAAGTAGAAACCAGAAAAAATTTTACCTACTTCTGATTCCAGCGTGAGTTCTCTGCTTCCAAGTCCAATGCTGTGTAAATAAGTCTAGATGACTGCACTGCCATGCCTTCCCTGCTATGAGGGACTGATAAAATAAATCCTTCCTTGCAAATACTGTGTCAAAGCCCAACTCTTCTTGTGGTAAAAGACTTCTTTGAGCTCATGATGACTCACAGTGAGATCTCTGACCAGCCCAGAATCCAAAATAGGACCAGGAGTCACCTGTCACCTTTATCATGCCAATTTTTGCCATATGGGAGGGGCTGTACTTAATCTTCATGAGGGTGCTAGCCTAGATTTTAGGCTTAAATACATCACCACACTTGCTTGTTTTCTGATAACAACACTGAATTCACTCATGGACAAAGCTTTTCATTACCAAACATAAGATAGCTCCAGTTGACTGTTACTTCTGTGACTTTGGACCAATTCTCTCCTTTCTGAAACACTTCTTTGACACATACTTGGTCAGTAGTCATCAGTATTCACTCTGACCCCCATGACTCAGAGGTCTCCAGGATTTTTTTCTCTTCCTTTTAGCAGTCAACTACATTCTGCCGTTGGTGCTTAGCAAGATGCATGGATAGCTGTGTGCATAGACCAAGTGCCAGGTGTCCCAAGAGGATGCCATCGATTTTAAAGTGTCTTCTCACAGACACCTGTAACTGTATGAGGTGACTGTTCTCTAGCTTCCTCCCCCATCTTTCACCTTCCTCTTTCCTAGTAGGAACAGAAACAGAAAGCTGCCAGACTGCTGACCAGTATGTATAGTTTTTGGTCTTGGGAAATCAGGAACTATTCCAGAGAAAGGAAACTGCCTTCACTCTGGCCTGGCCAGTACAGATCCTCTGGGACTGACTGATTGAAGAGCCACCTTTCTACACTCTCGACTGTGTCTTGGCATGTATGGGAGCTTTTCCTTGCCTTCCTTCCCTCCCATGTCTAAAACTCAGTCAAAGACATCAAGAGTCTGGCAAAGTATGGGAAGGAGAGCCCTAGACTTGCACCACCATCCCTTGCAGGAAACTTAGAGGGGAAGGTCAACAATCTGAGGAACAAAGTGATGCTAGAGGAATTAAGCTTGGACTCTTCCTGGAAATGATGGAACAAGAAAAAGTCTCCAAGTCCAGCTTCAGCCTCCCAGAGAAGCCTTACAGGATCTCCTATTGACAGCTAACCTTTCCCCATTCTGGCTTATCTTGAATGGTGACACTTCGAAGGAGCACAGCCCTCGCCTGTAGCACCTTTCAGTCATGCCTGTACCCTCTCCTTCAGTGTCCTAGATAGCACTACCCAGATTTCCAGTTCTCAGAACTGAGGTAATAGATGGTTGGCTCCCTTGGCCTCTGCCCAGCTCACACACAGCCAGAGCCTCCCACACCTGGCCTGCTCTCAAGGTGCCAGACACATAGGCCATTCAGGGTGAAGAGCATAAACTGCAGACCCAAATAAGCATTCAGGCCCCATGGCCGTGGCAAATACAGCCTCTCAATGCAGGGCCTTTACGTTGTGCAGGGGAGGGTTACCCTTCCTTAAGACAGAGACAGTGCCTGAGCCAGAAAGCTCCTCTGGAGAGATGTGATTTTCTATGATGTTGATGCTAAATTTTGATGTCAGCCTGTGCTGTGGATGTCTACTATGTACACATGCTCCTTAGCATCTTCAACTTGTAGCCTTATCATCAAAAAAAAAAAAAGCCTTCCTCCTCAGGTACCCAGATTACACTAAATGATCTAAAACCTTCCCTCAGAGCCTGCTTGCCAATCACTTCAAAACCAGGGCTTTGTGGCCAGAATGCTTAACAGGAAAACTGTGGTCAGCAGCCGAGAGATTTGATGCCTGCTATCTTAGAAACAAAACAAGGACAGGATATGGTAATCTTGGTTAAAGTTCAAAAGCCACCTTATGCCTGTATTAACCTAAAACCTGTAACTATAGAGGAGTACAGAGTTGCCAGACCCTTTGTGTGGTATAACACCTACCTGAAAGCTCTGTGGCTAGTGTTTAGCAGCAGAGAGGCTGCTAACAAGGTCCACCCCTCACTCGATTCTCCTCAGAAAGTGGAAATAATAGTACCAAGCTGCCTATAAAACAGCACTAGTGACTATGGACCGGAAGAACTGGGCACCTGTCCAAGTTGCCACTTTGTAAGCCCTGTGGGAGGTAGGGTGACTTACAGCTTCTGTATTCTGTGCTCCCTTTTCTGTGTTGTCGCACTATCTCCTCATCCCAGTTACCAAGAATTCCTGGGTAATCAGATGGTCCCCAGAAGGGAGTCACCATGCATTCACCTCTCTGAAAATATAGCTATTGTCTGGCCTTCATATGTCTTAACTGGAACCAGAACCCATAAGCACTTCCACTATCCTCAGAAATGAGGAGCCCAGTGAGAGGGGAACACACAGTCTTTGTTCTCAGGCTCTGAAACACATCTAGAACAGTCTGGATTCAAGCAGGGTCCATGTTTATCTGGCTCCAACCTGCACTCCACGTAGCAGCCTGTCCTTTGATATAATCTCCTATGAGCAAGGAGAGCCAAAGGTGGGAGAAAGAGATGGCAAGTGCTTGAGACCTCTAATACCTCTGAAGGAATGTAGCCTGCAGCAACAGCCTTTGCACAGGTAGCCTGCAGGCCAGACACAAGCCCTCTAACTAACATGCTGGGTTTTGCAGGTTTGGTTTGGTTTGGTTTGGTTTGGTTTGGTTTGGTTTGGTATGCATGTGTATTTATTACTAATGATGGTATAGGTATAGGAGGAGATAGTAATCTGCCCTAGGTATAGTAAGATACCCAGAGAATGGGGTGAATAGTGGCTGAGGAGGCAGAGAGAAGGAAGGTTCTATTGCTGTATTTTCTCGGCAACAGACAAACAAGCTTCTCTAAATTGCATAAAGGCCAGCATAAACATTTCTGTGGGGAGCCTGAAAGAGAGCATGATCCAAAGGTTCTCCCATCTCATCTGATTTCTTCATTGGATAGACAGCTAGTTAGAAATAACCCAGAGAGCATTGTCACCTAGCAGTGTGAATTGATGAGCCAGGCCTTGGAAAAGGCTTTCTTGGATTGACCTAGGGTGGCACTATCTCTAAGTGCTGAGTGTCCAGCCATACCTCTAGAATACCTCTGTAGATAGTTACAGGGCCCTATCACCTGACTTATCTTTCTTCTCATTGAGAGCCTACATTTCCTAAGCTGGGATGTTAGGGAAGTCAAATATGAAAGAAGGACTCAGCCCTTCTCCATCAGCAATGTTGCAAATAAAGATGAATGCACTGAAGGTTAACCTTATCACCCTGCATAAAGCAGCCTAGTTGTTTTGAGTAAGCACTTGGTGTTGTGTGTCACTTGCACATAGCAAGGAAGAGTACTACAGCTCTTGATTTTGTGTTTGATAAAATGGTGCATGGGATCATGGGCGATGACTGTACTCCAAGGCATGCTCAAATTTTTTGAGCCAGAATCCATATGGCATGCCCTACATGTCCAGGAAGAAAAAAAAACACACAACAGCCTGTATGACTGCACCCGCCCTTAAAGATAGCATAAGGAACCTCTACTATATCTTCCAAGAAACAATTTCTGCCAGTTTGAAGATCTTTCACCCACAAAAGTGATTATGTTGTTCTTTATTTGGTTTGTTTTGAGACAGGGTCTTGTGTAGCCTAAGTTGGTCGCAAACTTTCTCTAGCTGAAAATAATCTTAAACTTTTGATCCTCCTTCCTTCACCGCCCAAATACTGAGATAGTAGGTGTATTACACCTAGTACTGGGGTTCAAACCCAGAACTCCATGCTGCTTGGCAAGTGTCTACCAACTGAGCAACCACCTCAGCCAGTGCTGTGTTTGATATATATTATCTCAAGTCCTCCTCAAATGAACTGAGAGACTTGTGCTTTCTCACTAAAAAGAAATGGCTGAAGGCTAAGAGATTTGTTCAGGTCAAGTATCCTAGCATATGTCTTCAACCCCACACTTGAGTCAGAGGCAGTGGATCAGAGTTCAAGACCAGGCTGGTCTGTATAGCAAGTTCCAGACTGGCCATGACTGTATAGTAAGGAAGGAAGGAGAGAGAAAGGGAAGGACTTAGAACCATGGGTGCAAGCATGTTGAGAGGTTGAGATGTATTTGTTTCATTGAGGTCATACCTAGTGAATAGCAGTGGGGCAGCCCTAGCCTGCTCTCTCCAGGCCCTGAGCCCAGGCTTACCTAGTCTCCTGAGCATCCTCTCAGCCTTTTTGGGTAGATGTTCTTATTTAGGTAAATGATTTGGTGGTACAAATACCCAACAAGCACCTGTAATCCTGGTCACGTGGTTGCCAGGATCTAGTCAGCATCAGTCTAGTCTGGCACGTAAAGTCACCTCGTCCTGGAGCAGTATTACAGAGTTGAACAAATGCACCTCTCTCACATCTTGGGCAGGAGCAGGAAACCACCATGAAAGCAGGATTGTTACCATTGGTGTAATCTATTTCCTTCATAGACCACTGCCCCCAAAGTTTCATTTTAAATTATTTCCTTTATTCTAGGCCTAGAAGTTAACTGGGTTGTTTTTGTGCAGTTTGTGAAGGCTTATTTTGTTTTGTGTCTCAAGCATACCAAATTTAAGTAGAACGTACCTAAAGATGAAAGCAGTTTGAAAACATTTAAAAGGTTTTATTTCTTAGCCATGAAACTCAAAATGCTTGATATATTTGTGTGTACATAGTATGTGTCACAATTTCTTTCATTTTTTTTTTTTAGATGAGCAAAGCCACCAGAGTCCTCTTGTATTTGTTAAAGTCTTAAGCTCTGTTTTATACATTTTTCTAGCATTACATGGACCACTGAAATTCAGCTTATTTATTCTGGCCTGTTTTCAGTCCCATATTGCTGCACTTTACAAGACAATTCCAGTAAAACATAAGCATCCACCCATACAAAAGTCAGACAGACCCCTGGATGAGTCAGAACCTGGTCTCATTCAAGCAGCATTTGTATGGAGCCTTTTCAATTCTCAACTGCTTGCCCACTGAAGAATCTTCTGAACTCAAGAGCCCTGAACATTATCTGCCAGCAACATCTTTGTTGATGCAGCTCTTCAACTTTTAGGCCCAAACTTGGTAAAAAGAGAACTTGAGATCTCTAGAGTTAACCGTCATGACCTTGATTTCAGCATTCTTGAGGATGAAAGAGAGAAAGTGCTTCAAAATCTCAAGATACTCATTCTCCTTTGAGCATTAGGCTTAGATATTAAGAATAGGGTATATTTATATCTGAGAAGTTTTGTGTACCAGCCATGGTGTTCAGTGACTTCTCCATGATACTCCACATGCTATAAGCAAAGCTTTTCTTGTTGCATCCAAATGATACAGCCATGCTCCTAGAATTCTGTTATTAACTTCTCTAAGTGTGGCAAGGCCTACTACAATTGGAACATACTGGTGGTCTCTACATTGTGGGAGGCAGAACAAGTCTTGGAACTGTCCTCAGAAGACTTCCATTGACTTGAGACTCCCAGGTGAGAGAGGCAGCCGATATCCTTCATAAGTTTCCAGACGTTCTTCCGGAACTTTAAGCCAACAAAGGCATAAAGTACAGGGTTAAGGCAAGCCCGAAAGTATGCTATAGCCTCTGTCACTACGATGGCATACTTAAAGCTGGTTATGGTATAGTACTCCCAGCTTGTACTTTGGATTAACATGGCAAGGTTGAAGGGTGTCTGGGTCAGCAGGAACACAGCCACTACAAGGAAGATGATCTTTAGAGATTTGTGCTTCTGGAAGTTTCGAGCATGAAGCAAGGTCTTGATAATGCCTGAGTAGCACAGAATCATAGTGAGCAATGGCAGGAAGAACCCCAGAGTCATCTGTATAACAAGAACCATAGTGGATATCTCCTCACTGTGGTACTGACAGATAAGCTTGTCAATATCTTGAACATGGCCATAGATGATCTGTGGCAAAGAAACCAACAGGGAGACCACCCAAATGAGCAAGCAAATGACTTGGCCCCAGATCTTCCACTTAGCCTGCCGGTTGAAGGCCTTGGTAGCCTGGACCACTACAATGAAACGATCCACTGTGATGCAGGTGAGAGTGAGCATGGACACGTAGAAGTTCATTGTATACATGCCTCGAAGAGTTTTGCACATGACTGTGCCAAAGACCCACTCATAGGTGCCTGCATAGGCCCAAAAGGGCAGAGTACAGACAAACACCAGGTCAGCCAGGGGCAAGTTCAGCAGAAACACATCTGTCAGAGTCCTCAGCTTCTGGTAGAAAATGTATATAATCAGAACCAGGGAGTTTCCTAGCAGTCCAAAGACAAACACTACCAGGTACACACAGGGCAAAAAGACCTCCTTGAACTTTAGGAAGCGTTTGTTCTCCTGGCTGTTATCACTGGAATTGTTGAAGAGCCAGAAATCTCCCTCGTAGTGCCCATCGTACAGAGCTGACTCTTGATGCCCATCATCCATGGCATCTGTTGGGGCAAACATCTGTGAGTCAGAACCTAAAAGTTATATTTGGGTATGTCTGAGTGACATTCTTTCTTCCCACTGTCTTTATTAACTCCACATAGAAAGCAAATTATCTCTAACCCCATTCAGTATCATGCTTAGTCATAGCAGTATGCTGAAGATGGCCCTATCCCAGGGGAAACCCGCCCAGCCAGAGTGAGGAATTCTTCAATAACCCTAAAAATCTCAGGTTCCTCCTGTGTCATCCCATAAAATGCTCAATTGTTTAAAAAAAAAAAAAAGTAACATGCAGTCATGTGGACACCATAGCCCTTCATTTTTGGTTTGTTTGTTTCATTTTTGTTTTGTATTTTACGTTTTTATGTATTTTATGTATATGGATATTTTGCCTGTGTATGGATGTATGTCTGAATTGTGTGCGAACAATGCTCACCAAGGCCAGAAAAGGGCATTCGACTGCCTGGGGCTGGAGTTACATATGGTTGTGAGCTACTGTGCAATGCTGGAAATCAAGCCCAGATTCTCTGGAGACTGTCTAGACCTCTTAACTGCTGAGCTCTCTCCAGGTCCACAAAAACTGTTTGGAAACACAGGACTGCTATCTATAAGGAAGGTCTGTCCCTATCTACTTGGGGAATCATAGCCGTGCCTACCACTCTCTGCCCTATGCTGCTCAGTTTTATGTCAACATGGCATAAGCTATAGTTATTTAAGAAGGACTCTCACTTGACAAACTGTCTCCATATGATTGGCCTATAGGCAGGTCTGTAGTGTGTTTTTTTAATGAGTAATTGAGTAATGGGTAATTTCAATGGCCCAGCTCATTTTGGGTGGGGACACCTCTGGGCTATTAAAAAACACAAAACAAAACAGAATACTCATGTTAGAAAGAACAAGCCAAATAAGCAGCACTCCTCCATGGTCTCTGCTCAGTTCCTTCTCCTCAGCTCCTTCCCTTAATGAACTGTGATCAGGACTCATGGGATAAAATAAGCCCTTTCGTCCCCAAGTTGCTTTTGGTCTGGTATTTTATCACATTAGAAACCCTAACTAAGATAGCCCCATTCATTGTTAAAAAGTCATAAGAGCCAAATCAAGTGCCTCTTCTAGAAAACGTCCTTACTGCTATCCTCAGGGGCTTGGAGGATGATAAGGACTGCATGTGACTGGGGAGTACTTCCTGTTTACGCTTCTCCTCAGCTGGACAGTGTAAAGAGAGCAATTGTCTCGTGGAAAACCGTGTGCCCAGAACGTTGACAGGAAATTAAGGTACTGCCCTGACTCCCCAAACTAAACTTTTCCATTTTTCACCTCTAACAGTTCCCGGCATCTATGTTGGAACCTCAGATTCTGGACATCCCTGTATTTTGGGGAATCTCTAGGAAGGTTTATGCCCCCATAAGGAGGCATGGCTTTAACTTCCTTTAGCCATTCAGGACCTAAAGGTCTCACAATGGAAGGCCAGTTAGAATGGCACATGAGGTGGAGTGGCTGCTGAATAGGTTTGCAGCAGAGGCCACATGCCTGCCTTTCTTGCCCAGGACTTGATCCTCCATGGTTGTTATGTTTCTGACCCTGCTTTGCCCTGTGACTACCAAGGACCACAAGCAGGACATGGGGTAATATAACCTGTGGCCTGATTGTATGGGCAACTATCACAGCGTTTGGCCCGAGAGTGCCAGGCCAACCTTGCCAGTGTCCTAGATCCATATCCTGCCAGTGAAGGTTCTAAAAGATGCCTTAAGAAGTGTTTGGGCAGAACTTCTGTAAGATTTACCAAGACAAAATATTACCTGGTCAGATGAGGATATGTAAAAGTTGAAGACATCCTTTCCTTTTAATCCATGTGGTCATTTCTTGCTCTAAAATTGAGTCCTAAGCGGAAATAGTGTCCACCCTAACACTTCTGGAACTTATACCTTCCCTAGAGCCATAATGCCTTTTCTCACCATCAAGGAAGGACCTTGCCTTTAAAACTAGGCTACTCAGTAACTAGTCCCCACACCCAGACCTCGGGATAGATCTCTGGTCTTGATAAGCTGATGGTAGGCATCCGGCCCCATAGCCTTCTGAGGTGCTAAAGGAGTGTCAGGTATTTGTGTGTATCATATTGACTCACATGGGGATGATTTCTTTTTCACCCTTTAAAATATGAAACACCTTTGCTTTCCCAAGAGTTACCTCCAGTTCTCTGTTGTTACCTCACTTGTATTTGCTTTTTTGTTGTCCTATTCTTTTCTGAATCCAACCTTAGCATGGCTCTTCAGAAAATGTACAAATCCGTATTCACTGTTATGTTAGTAGATAGGGACTAGACTATACAAATAGAATATTGAAATTCACTAGATTGGGGAGATGACTGTCAGTAGAATGCTTGCTTTACAACCATAAGCACACAAAATCACTGTCTCTTATAAAAAAAAGTTAACATTTCTTTATAATTGAAATATTGATTAAGGAAAATGAAACAGTAATGAAACTTTTGATATGTTTTTTTTAAAAAGCCCAATAGCAAATTATAATTGTATGTAAAGCATAAAATGTAACCCAAATATTTAAGAAGTACTTCTAATTATTTTGGAAGTTTCAGTATATTTAAATTGCTGAAAACAGAAAAAAATATGAGAAACACACACACACACACAAACCCACCATGGGCTATTACTGTTATAACAAATAGATGATACTTCTGATCTTCCTGCTTCCACCTCCAAAGGTCTGGGATTGCTGCCACACCTGACACTTAACCTTTTGTGGTCACAAACCTCTTTGAGAATCTCATTGAAGCTGTAGACCTTCTCTGAGAAATAAAGTCCATACAGCTATAATTCTAAGGCTTCATGAACCACATATTCTATAGGCTCTTGTTTAAAGACCCTTTAATAACATTTGTAATTTTTTTTTTACTCTAGTCTTAAAGGACCAAATTCTGTCAGCATTGGCCTTTGGCAAAATTATAAATTACTTATTTCATCTGTTTTGTTTATTTACTTATTTGTAGTCTATAATGTCTACAGTTGTGTGTTGATTTATATTGAAAAAAGTAGATAGTTATTGTGGATTATAGCTTGTTTTTTAAGATACAAAAGAACTTTTTTAAGATACAAAATAGAAAAAGATTGATTAAAAATAGAAGACCAGTGACTAGACTGCTCTGGATTCCTAGGTGGGTCTGATTATACCGTTACTACCTTTCCCATCCTTTTATAACCACTTGCTATATTCCAGAACCAATGAAGCAGTTCTCACATTTCTCCAACCCTTGCAGCAACCATGGCAGTGAGGGATGGGAGCCATGGCTAGCTGAATTCAGTAGCTCGCACCGTATACACAGGTCCTGCTGCAGACAGGAATGAGAGATGCAGCAAAAGAAAGCAAATGACTCACCAGAAGAGAAGCCCAGTAGCTTTGTTCCAGAGTGAAGTGTGCTCACTAAAGGTCTGCCTCTGGTTCTCTGTGATGTGGTCTGTGTTTCCGTCAAATACTTAAGAGCCTTCAGCTAGAGACCTGCCCCCGTCTCTATCCCATAGGCAGAATCCACATGACAAGCTTGACAAACCTGCCCACTTAATTTGAGAGTCAAAGATGAAGCATGATTCTGATGCTTCATACTCCCTTTTTCTTGGCTTAGCACATTTCCTGCTGTTAAAAACGAATAGGATTTCCATTAATGCTCTCCTAAAGGGGAGCAGAAAGTAGACTTGACTTTTGTCAGTCCACTGACGATGGTGGACTTTGTTTGTGAAAATCACTTTGTTTACTGGTCACACATGTCTTTGGAACATTTTGGTTCTGGGCCAACACAAAGCCCATGCTATGGATTAGGCTCTGTATGAATGTAGATCCAGTATTTACCACAGATGTCTTGAAACATTGCTGAGGGCCAGGTATTATCTCCATTTACAGATGAGAATGTAGGAAACAGAGCCAAAATAACTGGTGAATTCAGAGCTACAAGCTCAGGCTTCTGATCATTCACAGACCAATGGAACAGGTTGCTTCTAGGTGGTTGGTTGTGCTGGAGGACCTGGTATAGCCCTACACTCTGCCCCCACAGGCCTCTGGCAGGCAGTGCCCACCTACCGTGCTTGGCTTTGCTAGAACTGCCTGAGGTTAGCCTCCTGGACTTTCCTCTATTTGATAGACACTATGATCTTAATGCAGTCTGGTTTTTACTTTCCGTGAGCTAGCATTGCTGACTTCCAGGAAAATTAGCCTGGAAGTCAGGAACTTGGAGTAGGACCAGAATCTAGAAACTAGTATTTGATTTTATTGTAAGAAAGGTATTATATGGAGGCTTCCATTTACAACTGTTGGGTTTTGCTCACCTACCCATGGATGCAGTGAACAATGAACAAATGAACAGATGCATAGGCTGCATCAAATACTGAGCGGGAGATAGTTGAAACACCTCTCCTTTTAAAAGAATCTTTTGGGTGCTAGAAAGATGGCTCAGCAGTTAAGAGCACTTCCTGTTCTTGCAAAAGACACAGATTCGATTACCAGCACCCAGATGGCAGCATACAACCATGCATAACTTCAGTTCATATCTATGAGCAAAACACATAAAATAAGTCTAAAACTATTTTAAAGATACCTTTTAGGACAAGACAGCCTTCAGTTTTACTACATTTATAGGATAGTACTAGAATGGCCTGAGATTTGTCAAGCATTGCTGTACTCTTCTCAAAATTATTTGTCTTCCTCAAGAACAGAGAGGCCCATCTCACTGCTCTGAGATTGTGCATGAACTTCTAAGGCACGTGCACAGGAGACTGTGGGGAGATTACATGTGCAGATTTGAAAATGTATGGTACTTTTGTCATAGCTATGCTACAATGGAAAGTTCTGTGGAAAATAAAAGATTTGCAAGTAAATTCAAGGAACTAGTCCACTTGGGGCCACTTAACACAAATAAATAGCCTTTTACCATTCAGATGTGTAGTGTGCATTGCACCGTAAGTTTTTTTGACTCAAAGATCTGAACTTCTCAAGAGTGAGTACCCTGTTGCCTGTGTCGTGCATTTCCTCAGAAATACTTAAAATCTAAAATAGAATTGAGAAGACATTGGGCATGGTAGGCACTATTGCTTCAGTCTTATCTTGGAAGTCAGTTGTTCTGATCTATCATCTTTTCTAAAAACCTGGCATTCTTAAGTCAGAACTATTAGGATATCAACTCCAAGACTTGGTTTTGGTTTTTATTTGTTTGTTTGTTTTGTTTTTGTTTTGTTTTGTGCTGCTTGGGGGAGGAGAAGTTAGCACAGGACACTGATGAGTGGCAGAGTTGTGGAGGACAAATTTGTGGCTGAATGTCCTTGAGGAAATAGCCAGCTATTTGCAAATGAGCTAGAAATGGCTTGTTTATTGGCACCATAGGTAGGTTTGTGTATTCTGAACAGACCATAAAAACCAAGTGTTCAGAAGCCAAGATCTTAGAAGTGCTGCTTTTTGCTTGTCTGTTAAACAGAAAGGATGTCAGTTACCGCGGTGAATGTGTTCTGTGCCACTCTGTGCAACACCAGCCTGTGTGGTGACTGAAGCCTTGAAGCCTTTGCTACTGCAAACTAGGAGCTGAATTCTTAGTTTAGTTGATCCTAATTAATGTAAGTTTACATGGGAACCTGTGGCTGGTGATCACTGTTGGGCAGTGCAATCTGAACTGAAGATTCCTAATCCTCTCCTAGAGCCTGGCATTCAGTAGAGCAAGTGACAAAATGGCAAGACCATAAGCAAGACATCACAGGCTGCTGGGCATTTCTCGGGTGGAGCTTCTGTTCTTGGCAGCCTAGAGAATTGTTATCTACTAATAAAATGAGAAACAAATTACAATATTTGGAATTGTGACAAAGGAATGCTAGAGGCCTAACTAGAAGTACCCAGGTGTCTCATGACACGGAGAGGTATGAGCTTCAGGGGTAGGACCCTTAGCCTCTTGTTTCTGTACCTCTTTATTCTTTTTCTCTTAAGACTTTGACTTTATCTGTGCAGATATTTTGTCTGACTATTTATATGTGCACCATATGCATGTAGTGCCTGTGGGGGCCAGAAGAGAGTGTCAGATCCCTGAAACTGCAGTTACAGACAGTCGTAAACCACTATGTGGACACTGAGATCCAAACCTGCATCCTCTGTACATCTGCGTGTGTATGTGCATGTGACTGCTCATGCCTAAAGAGCCCAAAAGAGGGCAGGGTATTAGATCTCTTAGAACTGGAGTTGCAAACAGGTGTGAGCCATCTAATATGGGTGCTGGAAACTGAAGTTGGGTCCTCTGGAAGAATAGCAAATACTCCTAACCTTTGAGCCATTCTTTATTCTTTAGTAAATTGGAGTATTGATTACATGGGCATCTGGGGTATAAAAGTCCCTTACACTGAGGCTTATAATTCAGACATTTGTTAAACATAGACTGTGTATGCAATGGGAATCCTAGGAACACTGGGATCATTACTTTAGAGCAGGGGTTCTCAACCTGTGGGTCTTAACCCCTTTTGGGGGGGGTCACATCAAATATTTACATTACAATTAATAACAGTAGCAAAATTACAGTTATGAAGTAGCAATGAAGTGATTCTATGGTTGGGGGGTCAACACAACATGAGGAACTGTATTAAAGGGTCGTAGCATTAGGAAGATTGAGAACCACTGCCCTAGAGAGAAGAGTGCAGCAATAGACTGGTGGTCATGTCACCCTAAGAAGCCAGGAAAGCTAAAGGTAGGCCTACTGCTGGAGTAAGGAAAGGGAAAAGGTCACTTGAGAACACTGATTTTTCTAGGCTGAGAAAACCCTGTCAACAGGAAAGAAAGAACATAGCTATAGAAGGAGATAGGGTGTCCTCTAGTGGTCCTGCTTGTGTTTCCTGCCATTCTCAAACTTGTTTTGTCCCTTAATGCATTTATGTGACTACCTAGGAAAGGCCAAAGTTCCCCCCAAAAAATGCTGCAAACCAGCATGTGAAGATGGAGTGAATGTGCCTGGTGTCTAGGCAAGCAAGAGCCTTTGGTGAGAGGAAAGTTTGAGACACACTGACCATAACCCTGGGGCATTTTGAAAGAATCCTCTACAACCCTTGAAAAGGGTTATAACATCTGGAGAAGTCATGCTGGGCAGGAGACCTTCTAACTAAGGCCTTCACCTGGGAGCAGACCATTTTCTTTTGGGCCTGTGCCTTCCTGGGCATAGTTGTCAACTGAAGTTGGTTGGATTATGAGACTTCTGAGAGCTACTAGCCAGACTGAGCATAGAGCCCTGAGTGGGAACATACTGAACTGCAGTCAGAGCATCTGATTGTGGCACCAGCCCTGCCTTGGAGAAACAGTTGTGGCTCATGTCCCCATCCAGGAACTTTTATCTGCCAATGTGTTTTGAGGGTCAGTAATCTTGGCAGGTGTTCACAATGTTCCATGGTCAGATAAATACAAGAACATACCAGATAGGGCACTAACAGCCAAAGTAACTTCCATCCAAATCTAGCTTGATGACTCGGTGAATTTAGTGCTGTTACGTACAGGAATATGGGTAACGTGGGGAGTTGCCTCACAAAAAGCACATACTAGAATAGGTGAGAACTAGTAAAAGCTACATCTCTGGAGTTCTCTGTACAGCTTTCAGATTGCTCCATGAAGGGTCTCCTCTCCCCAGCAATAGTTTGCTGCTTTTAAAACTGGGGTGGAGGGGTCAGGGGATGAGGCTTGGTGTCTTCTTCCCTCCCTCCCTCCCTCCCTCCCTCCCTCCCTCCCTCCCTCCCTCCCTCCCTCCCTTCCTTCCTTCCTTCCTTCCTTCCTTCCTTCCTTCCTTTCTTCTTTCCTTCTTTCTTTGAGACAGGGTCTATGTATGTAGCTTGCCCTGAATGTCCTGGAACACTCTTAAGTCAACCAGGCAGACCTGGAACTTATAGAGATCCACCTGCCTCAGCTTCCCAAGTGCTAAAGGCATGTACCACCATACCAGGCAAACTGAGTCCTATAATGCACTTCTGACTTTAGCATACTGAGTCTTAAGAGTGATTTCCTCTATCCAAGAGAGAATGTTTGAATGGGGAAGCAGCTAGACAGCTGCCTAAAATAACTTTCTAAGAGGGAGATGCTGTATATAACACTTGCTCCCTGGGTTTTGGTGGTCCACACAGTACACTTTGGAAACTGGAACAGCCCCAGTGCCAAGGCAGCTCCTTCTGTACTCCTGATGGTACATTAGGGAGGAAAGAGGAAGTAGGTATTCACTCTGCCCTCTTTAATATATGGCTCTGTCTCATCTCTGCCTAGACAGTTTTACTGACTGAGCTATAGTCAAGGTGTCTGATTCTGGAACCAACTCTGCAAGGGTTGGTTCTTGTACCCCGGGGCCAATACTTAGAAGGAAGAAGGCAATGATTCTGTTGTCATCCCTGCCTCTGCTGCCAGTAGAGGATTTGCTGGTGTGGGAAGAGGAGAGTGACCCATTGGTGTTTGTGTGCACTCACACTCCTTCCATGCAGTCTCTTACAGCCCTGTTGTCATCACTTTTGTCCCCACTGAAGTCCTTGCTTCATTGCGGACCACAGTGTAGACCTTGGGCGGTAGGACTTCACGTGCTGATAGCTAATGGCTTGTTCTCCTTTGTGATGTTTCAGGGACACCACATCAAACTCATTAACCCCTGAAGACACTGAAGACGTGCCCATGGGGCAAGATGCTGAAATCTGCTTGCTGAAGTCAGGAGAGCTGATGTAAGTGGCAAGCTGCTAAGTGGGCCTCTTGTGCCAGTGCAGAGAAGTCCCAGGGAATGGAGTCTGGAGAAGGGACACTTGTCCTATCAGAGCCAGAGCTGGCCCCACCCAGTGGAATGATGCAGATCTTTGAGGGTAACAGGGCATTTTTCAGCCTAGATGTATGTGACTCAAACACTCAGATACCAGGCAATCACTAACCAAAGAACAGACATCAGGCCAAGTGGATAGCGATTAAAGACACATATGGGAGTAAATAAAGCAAAAGCAGGCTTTATTAAGAAAAAGTTAACAAAAAGTGAGAAAATGTAAAGAAAGTGAGAAGAATTCCAAGACAGGAAAAAACATTGAGCTATTTTCTGGAGGCAAGACTTGTAGCTGGGTGAGACAAAGACTGCGGTGACTTCTGTTGACATGGGCTAGTTCTCTGAGCATATCACAAGCCAAGCAAGTTGAAGAATTGCACATCCTGTATACTTCCCTCACCCAACCGGGGAGATAATTGTGTGTTCTTCACATGCTGCTTGCCCGGGGGAGTAATCACATTTTGAAGCTTCCTGCTCATCTCTGGCTAGTTTTGCCAGCTGTTGGTCCTGACTGCTGGCTGCTAGCTTTCTAGCTGTTGATTTTACAGGTGTTGCTGGTCTCAGAGCTTGATGGCGTCTATTAGTAGTTCATTAGACTCCTCTCTTTGTTCATACTTGTATGTGGCCAGTTTGTAGGGCTTATTTCATCTTGTTTTGTTTTAGACTGTGCTTGGACTTGAACTCAGTCTCATGAGACAGGTTCTCTAACACCGAGCTACATCCCAACCCCACTGGCTTGTAGTTTTACCATGGACTCTTATACTTGTTTGTGGAGAGCTAACACCAACTCCTGTCACACCGACTAAGATGTGGCTATGGTTTTTCTGTATTGCCTCATGTCCATCTCTTTGTCTACAGAATTGGATAAGATCTCCTCCTGTACTCTTTTTTACCACGTGGAAGATTGATGTTAGGAGCTGCTCTTACCCACAGTTTCATCTGTTGGAGTTAGCTGAATTAGAAGCAAGAATATGTGAAAGGGCAACGGCTCCTTGTTAGGGCCTTTGTAGAAGTGGGAACCAGCCAGAGACATGTCTATGTTATCAGTAGGGCTGTTGTGGAGTAGGAACCAGCTAGGGCCTTGTGCATATCCCTTTGTAGAAGTGGGAACCAGCCAGAGCCAGATCATACAGACACTGGCTTTTTCCTCCCCCCCCACCCCCCCCCCCGCCCCGGCCTGCCCTCCCGCCCCCAGCACCCCGTCCTTCCTCTTATGTGCTCAGCTTGGCTATCTCATACCCAGCTGTAAGCTCTTGTTTTCTCCTTCCTAGGTATTTTAGGCCTGAACCCTGATATCCATTTTAACTGCATCACGGGCTTCAGATTGTACTTTTTATTTTTAAAGCATAATTTACATACATTAAGCTTGTCCTTTAAAGTGTACAATGGTTAGATTTTTAATAAATAATGTAGTATCATAAAAAACATGACTAAGAAATCAAGTCTGTCACTAAAACATTCCCTGTGCCTCTTAATAATCTTTCTTCTCTGCTTCTATCCTTTTTTTATATATATATTACTTTTTGTGTTGTCAGTGGTAGCTTTTTGGTTTGTTTTACACACACACACATATGGGTGTTTTACCTACATGCAAACCTGACTGGTGCCCACATCAGATCCCCTGAAATTGAAATTAGGCAGTTGTGAGCTACGATGTAGAGTATAGGCATATATACTGGTAATCTTTTTTTCTGGTGATAGTGTGGCTGTACTGTCATTGCTGAAAAGAACCATTCACTCTTCTGCTAACATTATTCATTACTACATCAAGCACATTAGGACACAAAGAAGACAAAAGACCCCTTCTGGGGGAAAATTTTATGTTGTGCTGAGTAATGACAGACAGTGAACAAGGAAAATAAGCAAACAAGAAAATAAAATGTGATGTTTGAAATAGAAGAATGTAACTGAAGAGTAGGATTAGAAGAAAGAGGGATTTGCAGTTTCTTGTAGACTGCATTACAATGGTATGACTTGGAGGATGTAAAGAAGTTGCCAGAGAGCCACCTGAGGGAATAGTATTTCAGACAGAAGGAACAGCCAGGACAAAGCCTTTAAAAATAGATATTGCCTACTAAGTTAAAGGTGTTAGCAGTAAGTTCTGGAATGCAAAGAAATAGAAAGAGACCACCACACCAAATGAAGTATCTGGACAAGGCAACCTTTATTCTTGATGAAGAGGTGTGCTTGAACGAGCAAGCACACAAGAGACAGGAAGTGTGTTTGGTATTTATTATAATACAGGTAGAGACTGTGTCCTTTCCCTGGTGGCTTAATTCAATTGGCTAGTCTTACACAGCAAATAAAGGAAGAAGGAGAAAGAGGTCCCTTTTCGAAGAGAAGGGTCTCTGTTCCTGGCCATCAAATTTCTGGAATATAGCAGTTAACCTTTGTGTAAACAAAGCAAAAGTATTATTAGGAGAAGATGAGTAAAATTTGCATAAAAGTCTTAAGATGGAGGAGATAAAAGCCCTAAAGGCAATGTCCTAAATACAAGTTTTATAGTGTTTGATAGAAAAGACACATATTTGATATTTCTTAACAAGAGTATGAAAAAGAACCAGTGTAAGTTGAAGCAGAGGATAAGGAAGACAGGATCCAAAAGGAACAGACATTCATATCAGTGGGGCCTTATTAGCCGTTATAAAGACTTGGGTTTTAATATGAGGGGAACAGGAATCCAAAGATCATATTTGGAGATGAAGAGTCACTTGATTTACATTTGAAAAAAGGATTATAAAGTATAAAGAAGACATGGGGCAGCCAGGGCAGAAACATTGAGGTCTGTTTTTTGGGGAAGATATCATAAGAATCCTGGAGAGATGACTCTGAAGTCAGGAGCACTGACATCAGGGTTACTGCAATGGCCATGTGAAGAGAACATGGTTGTTCCCATTTTACAGACTTGGAAAATAAAACTCGAAACAGTTGTGAAATCTGACCCACACTCTCTCAGGTTTGGCCTCCAACCCCTTGCACATAAATCTGCAAAGAGAGATTGTGGGAGGTATGTCTAGTTAGGCGAAAGGAAGAGGCAGAACTTAAAGGAAGAAAGAGGGTGGCTGAGCTGTGGGGCAACCTCACGGGTGTAATAGGACTACATCATCGAACTCAAACCCTGCCCAAAAGGGACTCAGAGTAAATCAGGCTGCCCTGCCCTCTCCCCAGTTTCTGTGAGCTTTCAGCTCCATGTGGGCAAGGCTGTCCTGTATCTTTCACAGCCTTGATTCAGTGTCAGGAACTATGCTAACTGAATGATAAGCACTCAGACTAAACCTTTTGTCTGAGCTGAACATCTCCTAAACATGTTAGTCAGGAATGGCCAGGCCTAATCTACCAAGAGTCTCAAATCTCTGGTTACCTCAGATAATCCATTAAACCAGGTCTGTCTTTGAACTTTTATTTTAGGATCAAATTACCCCTCACAGTAGAGGAGGTCGCCAGCTTCGGGGAGGGCAGCAGGGAGCTGTTTGTGAGGTCCAGTACCTACAGCCTGATCACCATCACCGTGGCTGAGCCTGGCCTCACCATCAGCTGGGTCTTCTCTTCTGATCCCAAGAGCATCTCCTTCAGTGTGGTCTTCCAAGAGACAGAAGACACGCCGCTCGACCAGTGCAAGGTAGGCCAGGCTCCCTAACTTCCAGGTGCCTGGGCAGACCTTCCCCAGAGCAGGCAAAGCACCTAAAGCTTGATTACCTTGGAGAAAGATGACCCAGAAATCAAGCTCAGGAGAGCTGTCTCCACACAGCTAAAGGTTAGCTCTGTGCCTCATGTGTTCCGTTTGACCTTTGGATAGAGCTGTAGGTAAATCTCAGAGACATGAAAGATACAGGATTCTGTTTAGTGATAACTTTCTCACAGAGCTCTACAGAGCAGGATCGGGATGCTTTGGGAGGTATGAGCTCCATCCCCAGTTATATTGAATGTTCCATGTGTCACCTACAAGGTCAACAGCAAAGGAAGCCCCACTATGATTTGGGCAGTTGAGCTTGATAAAACCCAGACTATTCTAGGTGTAAAATGTTGCCAGTGCAGGACTGCAGTTCTTAACCATGTGGCTGTACACTGGAAACCCATGGAGAGCCTTTAAACCCTAATGCTTAGGCCAAATCTGAAACTACTAAATCAGGGTATGTAGGCAACCTTTAGCAACTCCACTGAGCAGCCCAAATTGAGTAGTTCAGAGGCACAAAAGGGCTGGATAGAGCTTAGGGGGTGCTGGTTCACTGTGGGTTGAGGAAGAGGAATTTCCATGCCAAGCATCTTAGTTCCCATGTTTATAAGACAGAGAGGAATAATAAAGAGTAGAAATGCAAGTTAAATTTGAATCTTGAAAAAGAATGGTAAAGCCTATCAGACACATTGAGCTGGAGCAAAAAGTGAGTTATAGGCAATTGATGTCCTACATAGTCAACTGGCAGAGGCTTTTTTTATCTACTTGGATAGAAATCAAGTATGGGTAGGCAATAGGCTCTTCAGGGCTAATTTTCACTTCTCTGTGTTTGGCAGTAGGCAGATAAAGCAGCACCAAGTGACGCTCTCCTCTGTCATAGTCCTCCTGCAGACCTCAGGTGCCAGGCCCTTAGCTGTATAAGTGTCTCTTAACTACACTACGGGCTTCTCCCGTGCCCTGTTATCTACCCACCAATCATCATGACAGATGAATCTTAGGGACCTGGTTCAGCCAACCTTGTCTCAGACTTCCAAGATGTCCTTCTTGGGTTTAATGGACACCACTGTCCTTTCCCGCAGTGAACACAAGGGGGCATAGAAAGCCCATGTCTAGAATACTTAGCTGTTCCTATGCCCTTCCAGGCCTAGTTCACCAGTCAGCTACAGAAGATACTATTTTTACTGCCTATGGTCCCCTGAAAAGTCATGAGCCTAGATAGCCTATTTCCTAGTCTACATCTTTAGTACCTATTCAGGGGACTTCTCACATGCCCTTAAACAGCCTAGGCCTTTCAGAAAATAGATGGCTGTACACGGGTCTCATAACAACATATAGGAACCTTGTTAGGTCCTTGGACAACTAATAGTTGACTCTTACTGTATCCTGGATTCTGTGGAGTCTGCTGGGGACAGAGAGATATGGGATAACACCCAAATCTGTTCTAAGTATTAACAGAGAGAGGGGGGGGAGAGGGAGAGGGAGAGGGAGAGGGAGAGGGAGAGGGAGAGGGAGAGAGAGAGAGAGAGAGAGAGAGAGAGAGAGAGAGAGAGAGAGAGAGAGAAGGGAATACTGACCAGGGAAGGGGGAACCCCTGTACCTACAGTGAAGGCCACACTGACTAAGACTGTCTCATTGCAAGTTAAGGGGGTTGAATAAAAATAGTCATTTCTGACATCATTTGCTATGTTAGGAGCTCAAAGGACCTGAGAGAGAGAGAGCACTTGATGGGCTATCAAATTAGAACACTGGTATCTCTTCCATCTTCAGTTTTATTTGTTTTTCTTTATTTATTATTGGGGAAAAAAGGGATACATTCATGGCATGTACATTCATGGAGACCAGAGAATAACTTTATAGAATCAATTCCCTCCTTTCACCTTTGTACATGGTTTCCAAGTTATCAGACTTGTAAGACAAGCTCTTTTACCTACTGATCCACTTTGCTAGCCCATATAACTTCTAAGATTAGGCCTGTGCTTTAGCTGATACTCAGGTAGAAGACCTTGTCCCAGTGGCGATAAAGTTGACATCCAAGAATTAGCCCTAGTCCACTCACTGTATGTGCAGATTTGCCCTCTGGGAACAAATTTGTGATTCTGAGAGAATAAACAGGAGTAAGACTCAGGATTGGAAAGATAATTGCATGGACCAGCCAGGACCAGGTAAAAGAAGGGTTCCATGGTGATGCCATGTGAGAGGCCTTGGGTGGAGCCATAGCTGTCTTTCCCAGAGGAAAATGAACCCAGGAGCTTTATAGAGAGCCTGGATGTCAATATGGAAGAAGGACTCAGTGTCCTATGAGTACCAAGGACAGCACTAGAGCCCACTCGAAGCCGTCTGGTCAAATGGACATATAGAGTTAGCCCTGACTTCCTGAAGCATAGAAGTTCTGTTTCTTCAGGTGGTGGAGCAGCTTGACACCAACATAGTCAGGGATGTTGGTGACTAGTTCATGACTCAAGAAGAAACTCATACCCACCATCCTTCTACAGTGACAGCCCACCCTTGCTGGGGCCAAGTTCTAGTCCCAGCCCTATACAGCTATGACGTCATTCAGAGTACTGGCCTACCTAGAGGACTCACAGGCCCTCAGCTTCTGTGATACCTTCTCATTGCTCTCCCTGCCAGGTCCTCATTCCCACCACCCGATGCAATTCCCACAAGGAGAACATCCGGGGCCAGCTGAAGGTCCGAATCCCTGGCATCTACTTGCTCATCTTTGACAACACCTTTTCAAGGTGGGTACCTCAGTTAGTCATGGCATCTGATGCGTCCACCTGTCTATCATGTGTCCACCTGACTATGCATCGTTGCCTCTATTCTCTAGCATTGAGATAGATACTCAGAATCAAGAGTCAAAGTTTTTTGTTAGTGATTCTGTAATTTAGACCCCTCTGCTCTATTCACTGCTCATGGTATATTTTATGAAAGCAAGTCTGTCAAGTTACTTTTCTGTTGCTGTGATAAAACACCACAATTAAAGGCAACTAAAAGAAGGAATTTTAGTTTCAGAGGCAGAGTCCATAATGGCAGCAGACAGCCAGCAGGAATCAGACAGATCAAGTCTGTATTCAAATGCAGGAAACAAAGAGAGCAAACTGGAAACAGGGCGAGGCTATAAATTCTCAAAGCTCATCCCCAGTGACATACTTCTTTCAGCAAAGCTTGACCTCCTCCCCAAACATTGCCCCCAGCCAGACACCAAGTGTTTAAATATGTGAGCCTATAAGGGACTTTTTTCATTCATTTCCAGTAGTAGGCCAACACTTACAGTCTTACAATATACCAGCCACCCACTTCTGCCTTTCAGCATCGTCCTCTTCTAGAGAGATAAGGACTGAATGGTAGAATAGTGATGCTCTAGGTCACATGGCTAATGGAGGTGCCGGAGCTGCACCAAGCACCTGGCTTTAAGCTAGCCTCATCCTAGTTGTGCTCACCTCTCTCAGATTGATTCCTAATGTCACACCCACCATAGAAGGACTTTGAGAAGTCCAGGAAAAGCCAAGGGCACCTGAATATAAAAGAAAAAATGAGACCAAAAAAGGACAAACCCTCTAGGCTTTGTTGTATGTCACAGGAGCAGCCTTTGCCATCTTGAGCTCCCCAGTTGCTTCAGGCAGTACTGAGGCTCAGCTGCAGGCTCAAGGGTGTGATCTCAGGAATGGTCAGCATGAAACAATAAAAGGGAATGATAGGCAGGTGGCTAGAAAAGGGACCAAGACAGAGCACCCATATGAACAGCATCTGTCCTGTACACAAGTTGAGACATTTGTCCCTAGGGCGAGCTTATGGTTTCCAGACACCGTCTTCACTGGGGCTGTCTCTTGAAACAAACCTGTCTTGCCTGTGACTGTCTGCCTCCCTCACAGGCATTTGGCTTTTAGCAGAGTAACTTGATAGGATACTCTAGGCAAAAATTATTCCCATACTCTACCTCAGCTCCTCAGGCCTTGAACTCTCAGGCCTGTGGACAGGGTTGTCTACTACCCAAGAGGGTGGAAGTGACCTTCCCACTTGTCCTGTTTTGCCCTAGGTACTAGAATTCTCTGCCCGAATATGCAGGGCTTTATGGAGTATGGCCAGCCTTTTCGGGAAGTTGTCTGTGGAGTCACTTAGCAGTGAGGGGCAGGGTTAGGAAAGGGTCAGGATCAATCTAGCCTTGTTTTTCCTGCTGCAGCTCTAGCTACTTGTCAGTGTCTCACTGAGCCTCGATCTGGGGAGAGAGAGAAAGAGAAGTGAAGGGCAGCATGCAAGCCTCCCACAGGCTCCTGGGAAACCTGGGTGGTATAGTGCGCTGGAAAATGAACTCTGCCCATGGCACATGAACATCCTGTACATTCTGGCCTCTGCTGAGACAGCCCATGGCACCTACTTCATTTCCCCATGCAGTCCTGACCACTGGCACCTCAGAGCAGCTAGACAAGTGAGGGCAGAGACTTGCGGCCCCACTCTTCACTCAAACCCCAAGAAGCCCATAAGTGAGAGTACTGGGACCTCCTGAAGAGAGAGAACTGTACCAGACTAGAAGGGCAGATGATGGGATAGGGAAAACAAGGAACACTAAAGTGATCTATAAGTTGTCCGGTCCCCAAAGGCTGGTTCCTTCGAGACTTTGGTTCCTACACCCAGCCAAGCACAATCAGGGACATGAGACCCCAAAAGAAGCTGCGCTAAAAGTAACACATTCATTCTCCGTTTCTATTTCTTCAGATTTATCTCCAAAAAAGTGCTTTACCACCTGACTGTTGACCGGCCTGTGATCTACGATGGAAGCGATTTCCCATAGCATCAGTACCTGAACTCTAATTAGCTCTTCATCATCCACAGGAAACACTACTCCTCCTCACCTATCTCATTAAACATGAACACGCACACTCATCCACAAAATTTTAAATATTAAAAAATTAGAAGCAAAAGAAAGAAAATCAGCTGTGCCCCCAGCTCAGCAGTTCTGCAGCTTTGGCAGAGGCCTTGGGCTCCACAGTGCGCTTGGCTCCATGCAGCCGTTACTCTCAGGTCCCAGAGCCCCTAAGAACAAGGTACAAGACTCAGCCTTTTCATCCAAAGTGACACCATTAACCACACCTGGGATCACAGCTGGTAACAATCTACTGTGTGGTATTTTTCAGGCCAGACGTGGTCTTGATAGTATATCTACTCTTCAACAGCCAAGATTGTAGGCCAAGGGCCACTGCCCTGGCCACTTTGTGAAGCCTTGGGTAGTCCTAGGAGAAAAACACTACAGGGTCATCATGTCAAAGATGCCCCCATTCGTTAATTTCCCCATAAGTGGGGTCTGCTTCTTCCACTCAGCGACTTTGGGAGGCCAGAGTTGTTGTGCTGTTCTCCTGAGCCTTTGTCTGCTCGGGGGCTTTGTTCAGCAAGGCCACTCAGCAGATCTAAATCACCACCACCACCACCACCACACACACACACTCACACACACACACACTCACACTCACACACACACACTCACACACACACACACTCACACACACACACTCACACACACACTCACACACACACACACACACACACTCTCACACACACACACACACACACACACACACACACTCACACACACACACACACACACACTCACACACACACACACTCACACATACACACACACACACACACACACTCACACACACACACACTCACACACACACACACACACACACACTCAGGAACCAAACAGAGGTCTAGGAAAAAGCAACTACTACATGAAGGCTTCAGCTCTGCATATGGACAGCAGGAGTCCAAATACAGGCTAAGTTCCCTACAGTGGCACCAAAGCTCACGTGTCAGCCTAGAGCCCATCTGTGATTATAAACTAGAGTTTCTGCCTCAGCTGCAGACAGCTGTTTACTAATGAGTGGGGCTGGGGTAAGACCTACTGTCAATCCCTGCAACCTTTCTATGAAAGAAAAGTCTTTGGTAACTTAAGAGGCTACCTAGTGGAAGAACAGGACATAACTTCCATTTGTCACTCCCTCCCTGTTTGCCTACTTCCTGCTAGTTAGCTCACACCTGATGTTGTAGACAGTTTACTGTTTCTTTTTCTAGGACAGGCAAATAGATAGCTTAGATAGCTTCCTGTTCTCTCTGGCCCCTTCTTACTCCTACCACCAAGAATTTACCCATGATGGCAACTTTGTTCAGTGTGAAGAAGCCAGCATGTTCAGCTGAGCCTTTGAAGGCTACCCTGGGTTCTTGTGGGTCTGTATGTGGCCTGAGATTGCTAAAAGCCAAATTATCTTACCTTTGAACCCTTCTACCCTCTTGCAAATGGAATGCTGAAGCCAGCTTGTTCAATAGATCAACAGCATCCAGTACCAAATAGGATCTCATTTTTATTGCTTGGATTTTCCAGGGTATATTGGAGACACTGGCCAAACTCATGGCCTTCTGCTGGTGTCACTGCCACCATCTTCATCAAGAGCCATCATTCACTGAGTTGCTGCTGTGTTGGTGGCCTGGGAGGGGCCTGAGACCTTACATTTGAGTTCATCCTGAACTCAGTCACTCATCAGGAGGCCCATGTGGTTCTTGTGAAGCTCAGACCTGAGGTGAGAGGCTCCAGTGCTGACTGCATAGTACTCCACTAGGCATATACCAACTCTGTTTTTAATAGTCTATTTTTGTGCTAAATGGGCTTTGTACTGTACTTGCTCCAGTCTGCTGAGCACTAGGTTACTAGAGAACATTTGGCCCTGTGTAAGTGTGCCTTTCATACATAGCTTTATGGTTTTAAGTAGTCCCCAGTTTTACTGGGGTTTAGTCATTGGAGTAAATTTTTGAAAAATGCAATTGACAACTGAAGAATCATTAAGGAAGATGATGGCCCAGCTGGATTTAATTACACCAAAGATCATAAGGAAACATCCTTGAGATCTTGGTGATTCTCTTCCTGAGGGCAGCCTCTCCTCTAATGACTCAGCCTATTCCTAACAGTCAGGTCAGTAGTGTTGCCAGCTGCCTGCTCGCCAATACCACTGAAGCACTATGAGACTTCACCCACCTTGAGACAGAGTGGCCCTCCGTGTCTGAGTGGACTTTGAGAGTATTGCTGACTGAAGTACCCAGGATTCTAGCTAGTCCTAGACCAAGAGCAGGCAAAGGAATTCTCAAACAGGAATCTGGAACTGAAAATTTCCATATGGTTTTGGAGGTAGAAATGAAGAGCCATATATAAACAAAGATGTTATTTCTGAACAATTTCAATTGCCCCCCCCCCCAGGTAATCAAACCACTCCTGGCCCAAAAAGAAGGAAATCGTGTAGATATGGTTTGATGATCATAGGGTTTTGTTTTTAAACTCAAACTCAGTGGTTCAACCTGTGAGAATTCTTTAAACTGAGAAAAAAACATTCTTGGCTCACAGGTTTTGGAAAAGGAGGCAGAGAGGAGAGACATCTTTGACTCCTCAGAACCAGGGAGTGCAATACAAAGACTATTGAGTGCTGCTCACATTTACAAAAACGAACACTACTTGGTAGAATCTTAGCACACTTTCCTTGTCTCATTTCATTTCTTCTGAGGAAACAGGAAAGTTAATTCATAATTTCCTTTTCCCTCTCAAGCACTTTTTAAATTTCCAGAGACCTCTGATCAAGGGTCATTTTTAGAGCCTTTTGATGTGTGTTTAATCTCACTCAATGTTCTTTTGGTGACTGCAGTGATACTGAGCCTCCGTGGGAAGGCTTAACAGTTAGAGTGCACTTTAATTCATTAATTCACGATCCATGTGGCCTTATAATAATGGGTCAAGGAACCCATTTCATTCTTGCCTGCCAAAGAGTTACACAGAAGCACATCAAACACCAGCACTTCACCTGCACGAAGGGATGAGACTGGGATCCCTGAGTAAACTTCTTTAATAGTGTGTGCTATGCCATTTGGAAATGTTTTTTAACCTCAGGTTTTAAATAAAGCAAATACTGTGGCATTTGGAGTAGCATTGTCTTTTATTCCTCTGACAAAAATAAGTCGTAAAATAAGCGACAGAGCTACCCAGCAGGAAGCAGAACATCTCACAGGCCCCACCCCCAACCCATCCCAGCTCACCCCACCCCCACCTCCCCGCAGATAAGAGTGTGACTGATAGGTCCTGGCAAACTTCCTGGTCCTCTCTGAGGTATTGAGACCTGTCCAAGCCTGTGATTCCTTCCACCTACCATCCTCTGCCATTCATAAGGCTCCAGACCTCTCTCATGACATCAGAGCACTCAAACTTTTCAACCTGCCAAAATAATACAGGGGGAAAAAAAAGCCACACAGGGCTCAAGCTCATTGTGAGTAAGCATGTGTAGCACTGATGCTTTGCAGAGAAAAGGAGCAGCACCTGCCACAGTGTGTGCTATAATTTGCTCAGCAGCAGGGAGGCTGGAGACAAGCCCAGAGAGTTAGAGCTGCTCACTCCCACACTGTTCCTAAATTGGTGCTCATTTTAGATGACCAAGGACCCCATCCCTTGAGAATCCCACCCCCCAGCACATGTCCTGTTCCCTTCCTCCAATCTTCCCCTTGCCTAGATTTTCTTGTGCTTGCTGCTTGGATCATTCACATTTTCTGTAACTCTTAGGCACTCCCGTGAGGGTAAGGAACTCTTCATCTTCATCATTATCATCCCCCACTGTATGAAACAGTAAGTTCAGAACAAAAGGACTAAAAGAAATACTGTGCCATAAAGATCCTCATCATTGGTGCATGTCTATGTGTACCTGTGGAGACCAGAGGTTTGTCCTTGTAATGTTTTGCCAGCAAAACACACTTGGACAACCAGATCCTTCTACAGCAAAGCTTTATTGCTTACTTCTCAGGAAGACCCCGAACCCGGAAAATGGTGCTGCTTAAATACCCCTGTGTGACGTGTCAGCTCTTGATTAGCTGCTCACTCATCACTTCTCTCTTACACCCCGGGATGGGCAGTGACTTGGCACGAATTTACTCCAGCACCTGCGCACATTGCTTGTTTACTAGTTAGGCACAGTGGAAGCCAGCGCCATCTTGTAATGGCGATTGTTCACGGCTTCCACATCTCCCCCTTTTTATTTTATTAAAATTGAGGCTGGTCTAGGCCTCTGCAGTTATGCCCATCTGCTGTGGCTCCTGTCTTAGGTTGTTCCTCTAATGTCACAGCCTTTCCCGTCATAGGGTAGCCCTATCGCCACCGGGTCCCGTGTCTTAGGTAGGTCTGTACATGAGGAAAGTTGCCCATCTCTGGATACCGCAGTACTGTGTGACAGTAACTGCTAAATGACTTAGGGCGAACTCTATAAAAGAGGCCAGCCAAAAAACGAATTAGTAAACCTCAGCGAGGTGTAAGTGCTGATCAATGAGTGTTGAGTCTCTCACATCCCAGTGCAATGGATCCACAAATCTCTGGGATGCAATAGCAGAGAACTCAGATGCCATTTAGGTCTTAAGCATGGACAGACAAATTTTAGGGGAGGCCCCTTGTTCAATGGCTGCAAGTGCCTGAGCAATAACGACCTTGTCATGGTTTTGTTGGGTTCTGAGCTTACAAACTAACCAGAGCATGAACACAAGTCCACAGCAGATAACAGCAGCAAACAAAAGTACCCCCACCCACTCCTTAAAATAAGAAAATGCAGATGAAATCTAGGAGGAGAGGCCCTCTGTCAAAGACAGGTCCATTTGCATCGAGTTGATCTTGAGAACAGCCGCTCTCAGGGCCTCAAGGGTCTCATCGAATCTTTTAGACCAATTTCCTGTAAGATACAAAGAAAGCTGCCTAGACAGATTAGCTGCACGAGTAAATTTTTCATATTGGACACTGGTGATGCACAGAGCACCCAATTTTCTTTCACAGCCCAACTGGGCCAACTGGTATAGAACACTTATTTGTTCCTCAACCAGATCGAAGCGCTGATTCAATATCATCAGCCCCCCCTTTAACTGGGCACCAACACCTGTCTCATTATTTAGAATCTATTGGTAATATGGCCAAATATTTTCTTTTTCTGTAGCATCTCCTTTACCAGTTATTATAGCAAAATCTAATGGAGGTGACAAAACAAAACTCTATGTTATTTCTTTCTGAGGAAAAAGTTTTTGATTGACAAGGTGAAAAAACTATAGGAAATGTAAGGTCCGGATGACACCAAGGCATGCTGTGTATAGCAGTAGCATTGCCAACAGGCCATCCTGATCTTTTGGGAATAGTCGCATTTCCCTTTATTATGATCGTGGTGATTTTTATAGGTGAAGTTACATTATTTCCAACATCACTTGAGCCTGACTGTGCTCCTTGAGCAACTTGCGTTAAAGCATTAAATAACACTCCAGAGCTCACTTTATTTTGGCTAATGGAATCTGTCCAATTAGAGATAATCTTTTTCTTTAAAAATATTCAGTTGTCAAAGGCAAGGTAGAAGAATTGGAATGTACTGGTAAAGGTACTGGCCATGATCTTACTATGGCCCACAAGGGTATACTTATACTGGTCTCAATCATCAGGAGTAAGAATAACAGGATCATCTTGGGATTCATCTTGATCTTTCATGGTCTTTGTCAGTCGCATCGGGACCCAAAGTGTATTTTCTTCACCCTGTGGAAAAAACACAAATAGCTCCCCGGGATCTGATTAAGATAAGATTTGGGCCATACCATTTATTATTAAGGACATTCTTCCACTTGACCATTTCATTGAGCGGTTGAGGCCATTGTCCGTGCCTTTTAGCTGGTGATCTCCCAGCATTATCTAGTTTTAATAAATTAAGAGAAATTAAGAGTAAATATTATAAGTGATAGAGCCATCTTTGGCGTCTTAGCCTTTATCCCCCCTTTTTGTTTTTGTTTTTTAAAGAAGTTTTAATTTTCCTAGTTACCTAATGACCGGTTTGAGATAGAGGCCTTCATATACATTCTGTGTCCTCTCCAGGATATAGCCTGTGGGAGTCAGTTGCCTTGATGCCAGGTGTAGGTCATGAATGTTTTTGACTAACAAGAACAGAACATTTGTTTCTAGGGTGGCTTTTCAGCCCAGTCATATATACTATTTAGATTTACAAAATAAACAGCTAGGAGTTATCTGTTTAGTCTTTCTTGCCAGTGGTTAACTTTAGCTTAGGAATTTTTTCTTTGAATAGGAGCCAGGTAATGATGTATGTGCTCTAATATGTTGAATATAAAAGGGGTGCTCACGCATCAAAATACAATCTTGTATTTTCATCAAAATTTTAGATACTGAACTGTTAGTCAGTTTTAATATAACATGAACAATGACTAATTACCTTTCAATTGTTTCTCTTGAAGAGAGATTGTAACTAGAATGCTTGAAAAGTCATTATAGTCACTTGTGTATAATTTATTTATTAATCAGAAATTAGAGAAAATCTTTAAGTTGTCTCTGTAAATAACTATCTTCTAAAACCCAAATAAATATAAGAATCCTGAGTTTGTATCTTTTTAGGAGCTATCTGTAATCTTTATTAGTTAAAGCTTTATGTAAACCTCTATAACACAAAAGCAAATCTTGGGGGTTATTTCCAGGCAATCCAGGACAAGTTCTTAACTGCCCAAAAACAATTTTCTTAAAGGAACAGTATTTTTTCTTATAAGTTGCATAAGCAATTGTAAGCTCTGAGATATAATATTGACTATTAATATACAACTTAAAGTTTGATTGTTCAACATTTTTAAACACCATCTTTAGCACACGATTTAATTATCTGTGCTGAAACAGGAAGAAACTCAAAAGAATAATCATGTGATTTAATTCACATATACGTTTCTCTCATATAAAGGCTATTTTTTAAACACAGTAAATGGGATGCATGCATGCATGAATTTATAAATTTTTAGCTTATCTTAGGATAATGATTATCAATTTTACTTTATATGATGGTATGCAATAAATCAAACATCAATATTTTGCAATAACCAAATTAATGGCTGTTTGGAACAAGGAAAAGACACTTATATATGTAAGCAAACTCTGTACACTATAACTTTATATAAAGTAGGCAAGTCAAATCGCAATGTATTGATAAATTTCACAGCCTAATTGACCTTTTATAAACTTTGAATTTAAATTTTATTTAGAACAACATCTGGCTAGGTCTGTAATAAGGCTCTAAGAAGTACCACACAAGCCGAGCTGAAGCTGCTCCCCTCTGAGCTTTGCCTCAACCCAAATGCAAACTTTTCTCAATCTGAACTCTCTGCCAGAGTCTTGGCCCAAAGATTATCCCTATATTGAATTATCCTTAAAGACTTGTTTTCTTGTGTTTGTTCATGTTGTTTAGAAAGACTCCAACCTTGAGTTCCCAATTTTAAACTAACTTTCTGTTACAAGCAAAAGGCTGCCTGCCCCTTTAAGAGCTCCGTTTGCAATCGGCCCTCAGCAAGGCTTTTCAGCTGTACTTGGTTTTTAGCCACAGTGCAGCTAACTTATTAGCTTGTGCTGTGCAAATTAAAACTGCTTTTTAAACAAGTTAAAGGATGGAGAGCCAGCAGATAAAGTTTTAACCATTTATATTTTTTCAACATGAAACACAGAACAATAATCATTCAAACAACATAACAAAAACAAACATGAATTGACAGATATATGGACAATTTGTTTTGGTGCACCAAAAACAGATAATAGACAGACAGGGAATAGAACTTGGTGTCTCAAAGGGACACAGATATTTTAACCAGAGCTAAGAATATCTCCATAGGAGCCAGAGAGAAAATAGGACATCTCCCATTTTCCTTTTGTTTCTAGGAGAGCTCTGAAATAGCTTATTTTCATTTTTTCTCTTTTTTTGCTAAAAGATCCCAAACAGGGGATAACTGCTTTTCTAAAACTTATTTTCTCTCTCTCATGTTCAGACTCTACTTCTTTATCTCTTTCTTTTGGGAATACTGCCAGAGAAGAGAGAGGAGGCACAGTGACCCTGAGAGCTATCTTTAAGCCTTTAATGAAGGCTGCCTCTTTAGTCAAAGTCCTCGAGAGGAGGGTAAATTGACTTAATTTTAATTTTTATCCTTTGTATATTTATAATTTATATTATCTTTTGTATCTTTATATTTTATATTATCTTTTGTTTTTCTGTTTTCTCCTTTTCTAAACTCTCCCCGGGCATTCTTTCTCGACATTATCTTTTTTTTTTCAGGTTCAAGACCCGTGGAAAGGCCTGTATGCTTGATTGGTGTATCATGTTTCCCTTTTTGCTCCTATTCTCTCTCCCCGCTCTGTCTCTGATAGGCTTTCTTGAATTTTATCTAGAATTTTTTGCCCTGCCTTAATTACTTGTTGACATTTCTCGTCCTTTAAGCATGATCTTATCAGCTTTCACAACGGCATGATTTTTGCTTTAAGTTTGTTGTTCTCTTGCTCCCCAACTAAATTTCCCCTGAGTTTCTCCCAAGAGGGGATAGTTAAGGACCCTGAGCACGCAAACCACGGTGCTATGTGATCTATCTCTTTTACAAAGCCTTCTGGTGTCTTGGTGGAGACTTTTAAGCCACGCTGCCTCAGGACCGACTGTAAGGCGGTCACTACAGTGTGGGAGGCTCCCATGTTATTTTCTTGCATTTTTTTCTAACCTTGTCTGACCTCGACTGAACACTAGTTAGCAATTTCTCCTGTGGAAACTGTACACAATCTAAAGAAAAGAACGAGCTCTGTGAAAAGGAACAGAAAGGCTTCTAACGCTGGAGAAAGTTTAAGGCCATACCTTGTAGAGCTGTATTATCCCGTAGTTCTGAATCTGTCCCGTGAAATGTTGGGGGGGGGGAGGGAGTCTCCTTTCAGCGCCTGGTGATGATATATTCCCGGGTTTTGGCACCACTTTGTCCTTGTAACATTTTGCCAGCAAAACACACTTGGACAACCAGATCCTTCTACAGCAAATCTTTATTGCTTACTTCTCAGGAAGACCCCGAACCCAGAAAATGGTGCTGCTTAAATACCCCTCTGTGTGACGTGTCAGCTCTTGATTAGCTGTTCACTTCACTCTTACACCCCGGGATGGGCAGTGACTTGGCACGAATTTACTCCAGCACCTGCGCACATTGCTTGTTTACTAGTTAGACACTGTGGAAGCCAGCGCCATCTTGTAATGGCGATTGTTCACGGCTTCCCACAGAGGTTGATATCAGGTGTCTTCCTTTAATGCTCTCTGCATTATCTTTTTTTTAATATTGCGTTTTTCCTGTATGTATTTATGTGTACTAGATGTGTGTCTGGTTCCCATGGAAGCCAGAAGAGGGTGCTGGATCCCTTGGAACTTGAGTTACAGACAGCTGCAACCACCATATGGGTGCTGGGAGTTGAACCTGGAGCATCTGAAAGGGCTCTCTGCTCCTTTACCTTAATTTTTGAAACAGGTTCTCTCACTGAATCCAGAGCTAAGCATCTCCCAGACTTCCAAGAGCTTCTTAAAACTAAGTGCAATTATTTCATTAGATATTGTACAAAGCCTGTGTTTCCTGTAGTGTTCCCAAACTCCCCATCACAAACCACAGGGGGAAAAGCTTGGAATTATTTTCTAATTAATGTGCACTTACCTTCAACACCCACTAATTCTCTGTCATAGGGTCCTTTATGTAAGTAATTCTTGGCAAGCATATAGATTAAGCAAGTACATTGAAGGTTCACCCTGCTTCTCTTTCTGCCTCTCTCCTTCAGCACCATTATGATTCCAGGACAAAATGTTAGAACTACAAAATCAAATTAGCATTCAAGAGCAAACAAAATGCCACCTGTGTAGTGCTGTGGCTCATAGGCATATGTTGTAGTCTGAATGTGTAGTGCTGTGACTGTGTAGGTGTGTGCTGTAGTCTGAATGTGTAATGCAATGCTGTGGCTGTGTAGGTCTTTGTTGGGATCTGAATGAGAATGGCCCTCACAGGGTCATATATTTAAATGCTTGGTCTGCAGTGGGTGGACTGCTTAGTAAGGATTAAGGGGTGTGGCCTTGATAGAGGAAGTGTGTCACTGAGGGCAGGTTTTGATGTTTCAGAAACCCACACCAGGCCCAGTCTCACTCTACTGCATATCTGTGGATCAAGCATAAGCTCTCAGCGCCATCCTTGCCTACCACCATGCTCCCCACAATGATGATCATGAACTAACTCTCTGAAACTACAAGTGACTCTCCTAGTCAAATGCTTTTTCCTATAAGTTGTCTCTCATGGTGTCTCTTCACAATAATAGAACAGTAACTAAGACAGTATAGCTTATACTTCTTGCTCATTCATCAAGTTCCTCAACAGGGCAGATATCTGGATCTCCTAGAAATGAGTCAATGATTCAGATGTCTCTGACCTTATACTGACCTTGGTTTTGGAAGCCGTGCTTGTCATATTTGGGGCTCACTTACCTCTTTCTGCTAAACTACCTGCTGACCTTCCCAGAAATGTTCACTTTGTGTCTTAATATGTATGTGAAAGATGAAGGAAGTCGAAGAGAAAAAAAAAAAAAAACTTAAGTGGCTTGGTGGGGTAAAGATTTACCAGCCTTACCTTTTACAATTACTGTATTTCTATCTAATCTTTAATTGTTCACAATTCACAAATACAATATTGAGAAATGGTAAAACAAATAGCAAGTGAAGGACATTTGTAACTAAACATTATAAAACACATTTAAAGATAAGCAATGATTTTTTCAATGTGATAAATTTATCAAGTAATTAAAAACATAGGTGGAAGGTAAATTATATTACATATTTTTCTTTTTCATTTTATTTTTATTTCATGTGCATTGGTGTTTTGCCTGCTTGTATGTCTGTGTGAGACTATCAGATCCTCTGGAACTGGAGTTGAAGACAGTTTTGAGCTGCCATGTAGGTGTTGGGAATTGAACCCTGGTTGGGAATTAACCACTGAGCCATCTCTCCAACCCTTTGGATTTTTACTTGATTGGTTGGTTGTTGGGGTTGTTTTGTTTTGTTTTGTTTTGTTTTTTGTTTTTTGTTTTGTTTTTTGTTTTTTTGTTTTTTGATGTTTCTCTGTGCAACCAGCTCTGACTGTCCTGGACTCAATTTGTAGACTAGGCTGATCTTGAACTCACAGAGATCATTCTGCCTCTGCCTCCCAAGTGCTGGGATTAAAGGTGTACACTACCATGCCCAACCTACCAGTTCTTCTTAATCTAAAATTTAAAGGTTGTAAACTGTTGGGACTACAGAGTATGGAAAGGGGAGGTAGCAGGGAGCCTCAGAAGGAAAGGCCATGTCACTGGCAAAGAGATGGGAGAACCTGCAGCAAGTGCCTCTTGCCTGAGGAAGTCCCAAAGGCTAGGTTCCCACCATCCAAACATATTCTCCAGCTTAATTCTGTGAGGGCCACACCAGGGAACAGGCTAGATCCTTTCCTAGTTTGTGCTTGCAGCTAGGTTTGGACATGGTATCTTCTGCCTGACACAGAAGTGGATTGGGAGCAAGACTCCAGGTAATGTGATGTGGTCAGCTGTACATTGGCTGACTAACCTGTCTGACAGGTGGCTCCAAACTAGGGACAGTGGTTCTCCCTGGCTCAAGAGAGATCAAAGAGATCAATCAGAATGGCATTCAACCTCAGAATGTTTGAGTGTATTCTAGATTTAAAAAATAAAATAAAATCTGTAGGTAATGAGACATACAAACAGTCTTCTCACCAGTAGGACTATAGAGAAAAGATCCTGAGGTGGTTATCAATAAGCCTTTTTTGGGGGCCATGAGGGGGGACCATGGTGGCAGCCAGTGTTCTGTCACCTCTAAAGAGGAGTAGCACCAGATCTGAAGTAACAGAAACTGGGAACACTGAAGAAACTCTGCCTCCAAAACCCAGCTGCACTGATGATCAGCATGTGCAAGGCTGGGCTGTCTTTGCTGCTGCTCAAGCATCCTCCTCAGAACTGCAGTTACTATAACCAAAAACCAACTGCTGCGCTTCTGGAGTGCTCAGTTTTGGAAACTTTGGTAGATTCTGACTGAACATGATAAAAGTTGTTTAGGCTCATCCCAGATTGTTTGTTTTGTTTTTCCTGCCCTCCACCCCCAGTTTTCTTACTATTTACTGTCTCTTTAGACTGTGTTGTGGCTATATATCTCATTATTTCCAAAAAGGACCATATGCCCTGTGAGAAGTTCTCTCATAGGGAGAGAGCCCCCGAAGTTGTCTCCAGTAGCATAGAAGAAAGCTTCAAGCTACCCTCTCTCCTT
The DNA here is from genome assembly GCF_000001635.26 of Mus musculus. NCBI lineage: Eukaryota > Metazoa > Chordata > Mammalia > Rodentia > Muridae > Mus > Mus musculus. The sequence goes on along the minus strand of NC_000075.6, from coordinate 123,780,294 downwards.
GTGAATGAAACCCACTGGGCCTGGCTAATGCATCCCAGGTTCTTCAGGGTCTTCACCAGATCCCTTCGGAATCTCTCGCCAACAAAAACATAGAGAACTGGGTTCAGACAACTGTGGAAGAATGCAATAGTCTGAGTAACCTGGAAGCAGATGTCAATATTGGTGGAAATAGTGCAGTTGGAGATGAACATGGCATAAGCGTCAACAGCCTGCACTACAAGAATGGAGTTGTAGGGGAACTGAGACATAATGAAGACAGTGAGGACAGTGATGGTCACCTTGAGGGCCTTGTGCTTGGATGACTTCTTGGCCTGTACCAAGGTATGAATGATGATGGTATAGCAGAAGGCCATGACCATAAAGGGGAGGAAAAACCCCAAGGTGACCTTCAGGATCAAGACAGCTGACTTTAGCTTGGCATTCTTATCCTTAGGGTAGACCATGGTACATGTGGCAATACCAGATTCCCCACTGACTTGACTGTACAGGATTTCTGGGGTGCAGAGCACAGCTGCCATCACCCAGATGGTAATGCAGACCATCTTGCTGTATAGCAGCCTTTTCTGCCTCCAGACCTGAGCCTTCATGGCCTGTACAATGGCAATGTATCTGTCCACACTGATGCACATGATGAGAAGCACACAGCTGTAGAAGTTCATCTTGTACATGCTGTTCACAACCTTGCACATGAAGGTCTGGAACATCCATTGACCAGCAGCAGCAATGGCCCAGAAGGGAAGAGTGGCAAGAAAGAGCAGATCAGCAATGGCTAAATTCAAAAGGAACATGTCAGTCATGGTCTTCACTCTTGTGCAATACCAGTAGACAAGGATGACCAGGCTGTTGCCCAAGGTGCCCACAATGAACACAAGCCAGTACAGAGGTGGAAGAAAATGGCTTGCAAACTGCCTGACATTATTTTTCTTACAGAAGAAGCTACTGAAATTCAAATTCATGTAGTCATCTGTGGAAGCAGTGGAGTCATAGCTGAAGTCATCAAACATGCCAGGAATAAGGCTCTGTAAGAAATATGGATAGCATTCAGTCAAGGATAACTTTTGAGTGATCAGGTCTGATGGTAAATAGGATAAACTGACCCAAAGTGCTATGATAAAGCAAGAGGAGCATATGTGTTGGTAGGAGGACTGTGCTCTGATATAGTTTGGCTTGAGCATGTAAAGTTTATAAAATACTGGTCACCCAGTGTCATGATTTGAGGTGGGGCTTACTGTTGGTTATGTAATGGTACACTCCCATAGAAGACATTAATGACTTTTCTTGGTATCCCAGTTCCTACAATAACCTGTTGTTATAAAAGAGGGGGAGTCTGGCCCTCAAATTTCTCTGACTTCCTATCTTGCCATATGACTATATGTTTCTTTTTTGTTGTTGTTGTTTTCTGCCATACTGTAGCCAGGAGACCTGTACCAGAGGTTGACCAGATAAGGCTGCCCAATCTTAGACCTTCAGCCTCCCAAGCTGTAACTGAAGAAGTTTCTTTATATGTAACCCTAAGTAAGGTGTTTGGTTAAAACAATAGAAATTGATCAATGAAAGAAATGTTTATTTAGTAAATGTTAACTATCCATCTGAAAGTAGTTACTGTGATATCTGCTAAAGATACCAGGTAATCAAGTCTGGTTTCTACTTTCATAGAACTTAACTTATTCGTAAAAGATACAGAGAAGCAAATGAACACTCACAGTGTGGATGACAAGTATTCTGATATGATAGGAAAGAGAGCTTTAGGACCACAATGGGCATTTACTTGAACTGTGTGAGTGACTGTGACATGTGACAGTCCTTTCCCCCAACTATTCAACATCTGCAAATATAAAAATGTCAGCAGAAGCCCCTTAATCTACTGGAGTCACAGCACCTCTGAGTTTCCTGAGAGCTCCACAAGTATAAACACTCATTGGCGCACACACACACACACACACACACACACACACACACACACACACATACATTTGCATATACACATGGTTACACTCTCAATTGCACACATAAATGTGAGTGCTGTAGAGTTTCCTAGGACCCTTGTTGGGAAAAGATTACATTTTTCAAGACAGTGAACATTATGTCAAGTGTAAACATTCTTAAACACCTGAATCCCATGTGATCACAACTGTCTCACACTCAGGGAACTGGTTCTGACTGGGACATACAGTCACATACATGGGGCACACATTTATTGCACACTCTCATATGCCTCAGCATGCCCACCCTCCTGCTCACATGCCCATCTACACACTCATGCACACAAACACACATGCATAAACATATCTACACATATATGCTAATGTGTCAATGTACTTCTTGTGGGTACCACAGCTAGAGAAGGGGATGGATGAAACCTGGGCGAGTAGATAGTTGGTGTAGGAGGGTGCCAGGTCCAGAGCAAGATAAATTGCATTATTGAAGCCTCCATCCCATGTCCACATAAGCTCACCTCCTATCTGCTCTTTGGGGCTTCCATTAGGCTTTATAATTTCACAGAGACTCTTAGTTACCAGTGTCTTGCCCTGAAGCACATTCTCTGCATTTCTTTTGTAAGAGGACAATCTCACAGTATTTCTTTTCCTTGAGAAAAGTGCAATAATTTTTCAAGTTGCCTGTCTGTATTAGAACTAGACAATCTATGTGAGTTTTTTTTACTTTAAGTAGTTATTATTAGTAAATATGTAAGGGTAATTGATTAGTTTATGTACATACATATTGGTATTGAATAATAAAATTCCATCACTTTTCATTAGCTGTGCTATATAATTCCCATATGCTTCTGATGGCCAACCAACCTTTCTCAGTCCCCGCAGTTGTTGAATACTGAAGAATCTGCCTGCCTGCATATTACATTTTCATCTTTGAAAGTCACAACTATCCGAAGCAGATTCATCTCTGGAAAGAGTTCCATAAAACTTTTTTTTAATTTTAGTTGCATATTGGCACATTAGAAGGTTCTTGAGATTTCCTTAAATTTTTTTCCTTAGCAATGTTTCCTTTACTTATTTGAGTATGGAATATTATCTCTGTATGTGTGTATGCACACACATGCACACATGTATGTGTGTATTAGATAGATACCAGAACATGCTGAATGAGCGGATAAAAAGTAGTACATAGTAGGAGGCTAATGCCTCCAGAATTCTGAAGCTCATACCACTAAATCCAACCTGCTTGGACCCTGGCTGGTAGGAAACAGCAGGAGGCATCATGGGCTCCTTAAGAAAGAGCTCATTATTGTGAAAAGCTCAACAAAGCTCCTCTCTCTGTTTTAAATATATTGGTCCCCAGGTCTGAGACACAAATTCTTCATTTAAATTAAGACTTACTCTCTATCCATGCAATCATTTAAAAGCCCAGCATCAGAAGGAACCATCTCTGGTGCCAGAAAAGTCCTGCCAACACTGGATATGGGACCAGGTGAAAAGTCTCAGCTCCCTGGAAAGCCAAGCTGTCAGATGAGGGGCCTGAGTAGACTTTGAAGGAAAAGCTTTGGGGATAGAATTAGACTATAGATCACCTAGACCCAGAACCAGAATGGTAGAAGACTTACAGGTGGGAAGATAACATTTTGGAGGGATGTCAGTTAAACTATGAAGATGAGCAAAGATAACTAGCAGTTCACATAGAGGTGAAATGAAACTGCTTTTGTGGAGTTTTGTTGTTCAGGGTTTGGGGGTAGTTTTCTTACTTTTCTGTTTGTTTGTTTGTTTGTTTAAGTATTTTCAAAATAACTTTAATAGACTCTTAAATTATCCCAAGGCTTGAAAGCAAATAGCAAACCCCTCCACACAAGCCAAGGGGGAGGACATTTCTCCAGGGCACACACATTCACAAATGTAGTTATCCCAGGACAGGTGCAGATTTTAATGGCAGTATGAGTAAGGGGTCAAGAGAAGGAAGGAGGGATGAGGAAAAGTGCATAAGAGAAGGGTCAGTTCAAGATGTGTTCTGGTCTCTGGTGAGAAGCGAGAGGAGCAAGCCAGTGGGCGTTCTGGAGGACCCATGCAATTGAGTAAGATAGGAAAGGTGAGTCCCTGTACAAACACAGAGAGCTGAATGCCTTCTGCAAGAGGCTGGAATACAAAGAGGAATGACAAACATCTCAGCATGCCTGAAGAGGAGGATAGGGAGCCAGGCTTTTTATTAGGCTAGGATTACAGGACCCATTGCCTGCTGGAGAGATGGCTTGGTGACTACAATATTCCTCACTTGTATTCTGATTTGCTTCAGTCCTTGAACCCTCCATCACCTCTCCCATTTTCAGCTTCCTGGTCAGTAACAGGGCTGGCAGCATATGCAGCACCTGGCTTCAGTGGTCCATCAGGACTTCTCTGACCATGGAGGGTCATCACTGTTGGGAGGCACGCCTTTTATTTAGGCTGCCTTTTCATGTTTAGCTATTTTCCGAAATGGCAAATGAGAAACCAAGAGAGAGACATCTCAGAAGAAGCTGCTCAGCATTGGTCTCTCAGCCTCAGAGGCCAAGAGCCAAATTCTACTGCAGAGAAAATCAAGGTTGCCTCCTCGCCTTACTAGGATCAGATTAACAGTATGTACAATCATATAAATATTCCCAGACAATGCTAAGGACATATTGGAGTGACATAAATAATTTTATTGACAACCTAATTTGGCCACCACATTCTGTAGGTCGTAGAAACCTACAAGGTCTGAAGGAAAATCTGTTTGCTGCACTGAGGTGGTTTAGTTTCCATTATCTACACGTAAAACATATTTTCCCTTTTACAGAAGCAAAATGAAAGCCTTCAAATATTATAAGGTGCTTAGATTTGATTCTAGAATCAATTCAGCCTATGCTTAATTGCAGTTTGTGTGTGTGTGTGTGTGTCTGTGTGTCTGTATGTGTGTATGTGTGTGTCTGTGTGTGTGTCTGTGTGTATCTGTGTGTGTGTATGTGTGTATGTGTGTGTCTGTGTGTGTATGTGTGTGTCTCTGTGTGTGTGTGTGTCTGTGTGTGTGTGTCTGTGTGTGTGTCTGTGTGTGTGTGTCTGTGTGTGTGTCTGTGTGTGTCTGTGTGTGTGTGTCTGTGTCTCTGTGTGTGTGTGTGTCTGTGTGTGTGTGTGTCTGTGTATTTGTGTGTCTGTGTGTGTATGTGTGTATGTATGTGTGTGTATGTGTGTGTGTGTGTGTGTCTGTGTGTGTGTGTGTGTGTGTGTGTCTGTGTGTGTGTGTTTTAAAGGAATCCAGACAATGATTTCTTTGACCTGCTTAACTTGGCTCCGTTCTTAGGCTCTCAGGAAAATACCACTGTCAGCTTTTGAAAGAGCTGAGTGCTTATGAGAGAAAGGCAAGTATTTCCCCACCACACGGCGTTTATTAAACAAAACAAGTGGGTTCTCTCTTTCCTTTGTGAGAGCATCAGAAAACATATGGGACAAAGCCTATCATAGTCAAAGAGCACAAAACTCCTCTGCTATTAATAAAATTTAAATTTTAAGTTTTCTGTATTTACAGCATGCCCCTCCCAATGCTTACTTTGTTTACAAAGAGAGTAGATATAGCCAGAAACATCCCGTACAGTGATGGGCACCCCTGACAGAGCTCTTAGCCTGGAGCACCACAAGGAAACTCCATCCCCACAGCAGACTCCTTCCCATAGCCCCATGCAGGGAGGCCCAGGGAGAGAGAGTAAGTGTTCTGAGGCACCTGAGGTCATGACTATACTCACTGTGAGTTCTGTGGGCATCATGGTGGATCGGACGCCAATCAGCTTCTAGAAAGAAAGGGTAAAAATCAGAAAGAAGAAAAATTTACAGATGCACTTTGGGAACCAAAAACCAAAGGTGGAGATTCAACATTAAACTTGTTTGTGATAAAAAATCACAAGAAAGTATTAAAATGCATGTTCCTTTTCGGACTGTAGCAGCATATCAGAATATTATTGAAAATATAGAATGAAAGCAACAGTTCCTGAGTGACTGCTTACTTCTTTACAGTAATAGACAGGGTTTAATGCTTAATTTCTTTTAACGTAGGTATTTCACACAACTTGCATCTGTGAATGATGAACCTCTTAGGTAGTCTCCAGCCCATCCTTCTGCCATAGTTCATTTCTTCTTGGTTCAACTTCTCTAAGGTCTGAGAATGACTCCTTCTCTCTCCACCCCCACTTTATTATATCGCCTAAGCATAAGCTAGCAATACCAGGTCAGAGCTCCCTTAAGAAGAGTGTGTAGGCACCCAGCCTGGGAGGGAAACCCAGAGTTGGACTCCTTTGAAGAGGGCTCTGTGCCTGGCCAGTGCCTCCACCCCAGCCCTCAGTCAGCACTACACATCTCGGTACTAGAAGACCTGCTCCACGAATCCAGTGTGTTCTGCTGCCTCCTTTCCTGCGGCTTTGCTTTTCACACGGCCTGACTTCATAACACAGAATGAGATACAACAATTCTAGAAAACAGTTTGTCAGATTGGGAACGTGTGTGTGTGTGTGTGTGTGTGTGTGTGTGTGTGTGTGTGTGTGTGTGTGAAGGCCAAAAGTCAACAGAAAGTCTCCTCTTCTCTTCTCTTCTCTTCTCTTCTCTTCTCTTCTCTTCTCTTCTCTTCTCTTCTCTTCTCTCCTCTCCTCTCCTCTCCTCTCCTCTCCTCTCCTCTCCTCTCCTCTCCTCTCCTCTCCTCTCCTCTCCTCTCCTCTCCTCTCCTCTCCTCTCCTCTCCTCTCTCTCTCTCTCTCTCTCTCTCTCTCTCTCTCATGCATATTTGTGTTTGCCTATTGATAGGACTGCACCAGATACGTGCATAATGCCAGAAAAGGCCAGGAGAGGGCATCAGATCCCCTGGCTTTGGAATTGAACCCAGATCCTCTGGAAGAGCATCCACCAATACTTTTAACTGCTGGGTCATCTCTCTAGCACCCACCTTGTTTCTTTGCTTTTGCTTTTTTCGTGTTTGTTTGTTTGGTTGGTTTGTTTTGTTATGGCAGAACCTCTCACTCAGAGATCAGCCAGTCTATACCCCTTCAGAGCTGGGCTTATAGACATCACTACTGTACTTGGCTTCTATGGTGCTGTGGATACAAATGAGTCTTCACGCTTCCACAGCAGGTAGTTTAACAACTGAGACGTCTCCCAACCCAAATATATGCTTACCATACAACCAATTATCCTATTCCTAAGAAATTACCTAAGGAAAAAATGCATCCATATGTCCCACAGCAACTTGCACATGACTCTTCACACCAGCTTTTTTGGTGACAGCCAAACTATAGATTTAGTAATAGATGGAAAAGTTGCTGGAACATTTACATAACAGGAGAAATGAATGGCCACCTCACACAGGAGCTCAGATTGGTCTCAAAGGAATTTTATGCTGAGTAAGGGAGACAAATCTAAAAGTATATACTGTTTGCTTTCACTTACATAAAATTCAAGATAATGCAGACCAGCCTCCAGTGGCAAAGGCAGACCAGAGATTTCCTGGAAAGAGACTGAGGAGGAGAACATGAGGGCCGTCAGGATGCAAAGGTGAGGGGGAAAGTCTGAGTGGGAGGAGGGAGACCCATGGCTGTGATGGTTTCACAGGGATAGATAGGTGTACAAGAACACATTTTTCCTTTTGCTATTTGTCTTTATTGTTACTAGGACTTAAAGAAGTCCAACGTAACAAGGAAAATAAGATTCTCTCTCTCTCTCTCTCTCTCTCTCTCTCTCTCTCTCTCTCTCTCTCTCTCTCTCTCTCTCTCCCTCCCTCCCTCCCTCCCTCCCTCCCTCCCTCCCTCCCTCTCCCCCTCTCTCTCTCCCCCTCCCTCTCTCCCTCTCTTTTGCACAGCAATCAATCATCTTCGTTATTAGCAAGCCCACAACAAACTGCCTGAACTTCCTTTCCTGCCCTTTGTACAGCAGATCTCCAAAGCACCGAACTGCCTGCCTTGTGCTGTGCTTTGGAAGTGAGGGAGCCACACAAATTCACAGTTTTAAAGTGGAATAGAGGACTGGTGTGGTGATGTAGCACTGTAATCCCAGCACTTGGAGAAAGGACCCGATTGTGAGCTCCAGGGAAGGCTGGCCTACATAGCAAAACCCTGTCTAAAAGAAAATTCGATTACATAGATAAATGGATAGATATACTGAAGGTAAACAGATAAACACCACGGCTCTGTGTCTTCTGTATGTTTGTAACTAGATCTGAAAAAGTTACCAAAAAATTAGAGAAAAAAATGTCTTGGATATTGACCCCAAGCAGAAGAAAGCCTGGAGGGGGCCTGAATCTGAGTCAGTGTGGGGCTCAGCTTGGGTCACAACCTCATTGATTTTACTCTATCTGGTGGTAGCTGAGAAAAGTCTTTTTTTTGGGGGGGGGGAGTTGCTTTTTTTTTTAATTAGAAGGAAATCTTTATATTTTCTTTAAACATAATGTTTTTGGTTTTTACTTTTCTTTTAAAAATATGTTTCTATGGAACTAGAGAAATAGCTTAGTGGTTAAGACTATATAACACTCTTAAAGAGGATCTGAGTTTGGTTCCTAGCACTCACATCGGGGAGCACACAACCATTAGTTACTCCAACTCTGGGAGGAGCCAATACCTCTGATTTCTGTAGGAATCTGCACACATGTACATACTCCCACACAGACGACACAGGTACAAACACACCAAAATATAAATCTTTTAAATGTTTAAATATTTGGCAAATATACAAAAGTTGAGAGAGAGAAAAAAGCAAAATGCCCAGACATTTACATCTCCAAAAACTGATATCAATGTATTTTCCTTCCCGGCTTTGTTTCTGTGAGTATCTGCACAACTATTTATCCCTTTTCTTTTCATCAAATTATGGCATTTTGTCTTATTATTTATTCTTCCCTACCTAAATAATCTGGCTGCATGGCTTCTAACAGGAACTGGCTCATACCATTTAAGCATTCCTTCTGGATATCTGGTATCTTATCTCCAATTTCTGTCTATAATTACTTTGAAATACTTCTGAATGGATAGAAATGAGGCATGCATCTTTTCAGAAAAAAATATTATACTCTTCTCCTTTCTTCTTAAGTTTGAGAGTAACCTCTTCTGGGGTCCTTTGCTCTTTTGGAGGGGATAGATTTCTGTTCAGCCACATTTCAGATATCACTAAGTCAATCTTAAGATAGGAATGCACTCACAAAAAGAAAAGCTGTTGCAGGATATTTGATCACATTGTGAACCCCTGAGACTGAACTGTAAGAATCTGTTTCTAACTATGGCTGAGCCTTTACTCCTAGAGCTTTCTGTTTACTGTAAACAAGTACTTGAGGTGAGTAAACCATAGGTCAAGAGGTGGAGCAAGCAACCAGCTGATAGGGAGTGAACATAAGTAAACAGAAAGGAGGGTCTTTGAGTTGAAGGGTGTTTAAGACAGCTTGGCGAAAGAGAAAGATTTTTCCTTCTGGAAAGTCAGTAGAGTAGGAAGGTCAGCTGGGTGCTTTCTCTGTCTCTGAGCTACAGCTTTCATCACAGCATCTAGCTCCTGAGTCTCCATTTGGTAAAATTGAACGGCTGGGAATTTTGTTTTTTAAAACAACAAAAAGCAACCTTTTGGAGATAAAAATTGCTTTTCCACTAAATGAAAAATACCCCCTAACTAAGCAACCAGCTTTGAGAAGCATGAGTCATAAATCATTCCATAAATTTCTAGTATCAGTGTCGTATGTCACTTGTTTTTTCCTTGAATGAAGAGTTTGAACAGTGAGCACATGACTCCTAATACATTTTTCAAAAGAAAGAAGTCAGAAAAGGAAGGTGGTTTTGATTACAGCAGGTTTTAGGGTGAAGACAGCAACAGACAGTAATGGTGTGGGTATAAGAATGAAGAAACCTTCATGGTACAGAGTGTGTAGCTGTTGGTACTTATTAGCCTTTCAGGGGTGGATGAAACAGTATCAAAATGTGTAGGGCAGGACACTGCTGTTCAGCAGATGTTCTGTTCTGTCAATGCTGCAGCATTTTCTTGCAGAACAAAAGTCTGGAAACAACTTAAATACATAGCAGCTGGTCACATTATGATATACATACTCCAAAACACACATAGCCAATTAAAAAGAAGAAATGCTCCAGGCCCATTAAAAACAAGGTCACTAAAATTATTAGATTAAAATGTAAATTGTACAAGACTATGCTTTTTGATCTTTAAAATACATATACAAGAACTTGTGCCATTCTTGGAACAGAAGCCATTCTGAAAAAGCCTAACCCATGATCAATAGTGAAAAATTAGACTTGATCCTTCTTATAAATTTTGTAGTGCATTAGAATGTTTATCAAGTGTGTGAAATTGTAAGAGCGATCATAAAAATAACTTGTCAGTTTTTTTAAAGGAGGAGAGAGAGAGAGAGAAAGAAGGAAGGAAAAGACGTAACAGCCAAGTGTCCTCTGCTCAACACATCTGCTTCTAAAGCCTGCTCCAGCTGTGGTGGAAATCCAGCACTAGCTTCTTAAAAGATTCTTCTTTCTTCCGTTATGAGTTTACTTCTGGCACACAGGAAATTTGAAGAGAACAAAAGGAGAAAACAAACAGGCACTCCTCCCTGAAGTAGTACGTGAACTACAGGCAGCCTTGGACTTTACATTGGTTCCTCTTTAATCTTTGTCCAGACACTGGTCAAATGTATTCTACACAGCTAGTCACAGACCCAGCTTTCATTTCCTTCTCGCCTTGAGGAGGGATGGGGGCCGGAGGGGAAGAAGAACTAGGAAAGCCCACATATGACAAAACACACAGAGAGGGAAGGAACCATGAAACTCCCAGGACTGAGCAGACGTCGACTCCACACTGACCTGCTCTTCACTCTCCTTACGACCTCCTGACAGCAGAGTCTATCTAGATGACAGGCCAGACTGCTGGGAGAGCACTGGACCAGATACCATAGCTCCTCTGCCTTTGATTAATCCTTTCTGTCAGTGAGGCTTGGCAACAAGAGTCCTCTCGGAGCCTGGATTTCTCAGTTAGGAAATGGGGCAATGACAGTCCCTCCTGGTCCCAGGACTGCATGGACAATGGAGAAGCAGGCTATGCAAATGCTCTGTTCAGAATATGGCTTTGTGAGAGCTGAGATCACCTTCATCTCACAGCGGTGGCTAGGTGTGCTGCATACTAGCTAGGTGTAAGCACTATGTGTGAGAATTCACACCCCCAAGGAGCTCACATGCAAGCTCAGTGGGGAGGTTAAGGCTGGAAATGACACAAAAGCAATGTCCTGAGAGGTTATGGGAAAGGAAAAGTGAATCCTCCTTTCAACACCAGGGTATGAATAGAAGGGCTTCACTGAGAAAGTAACTCTTGCTGACCCTGGAGGTTTGAAGGGTGTAGAATCATGGGATGAGGTGAGGAAACATTGCTCTGTGGTAGGAAAAATTCATCAGCTAAGACATGAAACCTGAAAGCATAATGTTCAGGAGACAGAGGAAAGCTGCTCGTTCTACAGAAGTGAAAACTGCCTATGAGGTAGGTCAGTCTAAAACTATCCTTACTCTGCCATTACTTTCCTATTCTGTTTCCCTTAAGAAACTAACAGAAAAATCAGATAGAGATGGCTTGTCACTGCCTATATCACATCCAGTGCTACTACCAATCATAGTAGGTCACACTGTGAACAGGAGCTATGAACCCAGGTCTATACTTTGACCTTTGTCCTACTTGGTACTCATGAGTTGAATCATTTTAGCGTGTGTGTGTGTGTGTGTGTGTGTGTGTGTAGCTCTAGGACTCTGAGTCATCTACCATCAGACCTATTCACAAAGTCTGAGTCAGGAGCTCACTTCCCTGGGACCTGTGAGCATGAGTCTACAGTATTGATAAGAATGGACAGAAATTGGAAGAAGAGGGCTCTGAAACTCCAGATGCTGGAATGACCATTATTTTGGATTGTTTGGCAAAGAGGCTAAAGAGACAGATTCCCTTGGTAGTGGTTGCCTGCAGGTCCAGATCACTAGCTCAGCAACAGTTGCTATGACCTACTGGCTGGCTATAGAGCAGGCTAATTAAGAACTGAAGAATGAGAGTGTGGAGGTCATGGAGAGATGGCTCAGCAACTAAGAACAGATATAATACGTGTCTTGAAGAGGACCTAAGTATGAATTTCAGCTATGTTAGAAGACTCACACAGTCATCAGTACTTCAAGCACCGGTTCTCACATGTGCACATGCGTAATTAAAAGTATAATAAATCTTTAAATTCTTTTTAGAACAGAAGAATGTGGACATGTTGTAAAAGAAAGGGCATGCCAATTTTCTATGGATGGGTCGTTTGAAATAACTTGGCTTCTTTTCTGATCAACAAAGAATATTTTCACAATGCACAAAAAGATCCAAAACTTCAAACACACACACACTCTCTCTCTTTATAAATATAAACGAGGGAAAAATACAAAGTCAAGTATCACTTTCCAGTTTAGCCATTGTTAGATTTCTGAGCCGTGTCTTCGTACTGTCCCTTTAATAGCACATAAACATGTACCAGTGCGAAGGGAATCACACCACACATAGTTTTATAAATATATATGTTTTAGTCTGTCTTTCCTGGGCCACACTTCATGTACTGAGCACAGAGTTTGACATGGAGTTAAACAACTGAGCACTTCATTGTCTAACGAACCATAGTCTACTGCACTCCTGTCAAGTTTTTGGTCCCCAAGGTTTCTCTGCTATAAAAGTCCTTTCTGTGGCCAGTCTCTCAGACCCAAGGTTGTCACCCTTCTCAGACTTTTGGAAACCCCCTTGCTACCTGTCCCAACACTGTTTCTCCTCCCTTGAAGGTACAAATCACAAACAATGCTATTGAGCTTGACCTTCACTGTGTTCCGAGAGGGAGACTCTTCATTCACCCTACAAGAAGCCTGAGCCATACTGGAACTTTCTAGCAAAGAGCATGGTACACATGACATCTGAACAGATGAGTGCACTCATGGGATATAGATGCGTTGGTGGCAGCATATAGCCAAGTACACAGGTGATGTCTAAGGCACAGAAGAAGGGAAGGATCTACTCACCAGGAGGGGAAGTGCAGAGTCTGGGTCTGTAGGGAGAGGACCACTGCAGCTGCCTGGGATGAGAAGGCTTCTGTGGGTTCTGAGCAGACAGCTATCCGCTAAAACACACCAAAAAGGAAGCCAGGCCACCTCTGCCTGTGTTGTCACTGGCGGAGTAACCCAGAAGGGTGGGGAGCCACCTGCTGCAGATTCTAGTAACACACATCTATCATTTGCAGCCAGAAATGCAAAGCTAAGGACCACCAGGGTTAAGGATTAACCATCTTCAGTGTGGACAATGTACACACAGAGTCTAAGAGCAAATTGTCTTCTTAGGCCCCCGATACAGGAGCCGGAGACATGGGGAGTCCTGGCCAGAGGCACACATTTATAAGAACAAGTATATGTGAGGTACTACCTCTATACTGTCTATCAAGATGTGTCCTTTGAGGCCTTGAGAGACCTGTGTTGCCCAGTTCTATAGCTACCAGCCAAATGTTCCCACTGAAATGGAAACTATAATGGGGAGCACCTCTGCAGTGACACTCAACACATGCACCCATGGCTGCTACAGATGACGGATAGTACAGATGCCTAACATTTATGACATGGCAGAGCACTCTGCGGATGCTGTTACCTCAGAAAGTTCTGTATGTGATAGGCAGCTTGGAACAGATTATGAAGGACCAAGGACACCTTAAATTCAGAAAAGTTTTACACATATGTTAACATTGAGAGCTAAAGTGTCTTTATGAATCACAGGTGTTTCAGTAAAGTTTTGAAAAGTCTCAACATGCAAATGTTATATTTTTTATAGAAACTCACAGGTGATATCTTCTTAAAGGGCCACAGTTATAGTGAAGATTCCCTGTTGTCATCATTTTTTTAAAACTCCTTTTTATATTTGAAATATACAAATCACAGCTCATTCTAGAAGACTAATTTCCTCTTGATGTGTTTAGCATCCTGTGCACTAAGTGCAGTGTTACTCCCAGACATATAGCCCAGCAATCACCCCCTCCTAGTACAGAACAAAGAGATTTCATGATTTGTCCTAATTTATATCTCAGTGGCAAAAGGTTAATAAGCATAGGAAAGGCTGAAAGACCTGAGTAGTAAGAATGAAAGATGCAATTGATTCATCACCTCCAGGGAACCATGGTGTGAGTAAGCCAAGAAATTCCCTTCCCTCAACCCACATTCATGTGCATAACTAGTGTACTACCAGTCTCTGACAGTGTCCAATGCTGTGTCAATTACTGAGAGAAAAGAAGGGAGCAGCAGGAAGAGCATGCTCTAGGCCCTGACCTTCTGGCCACCTTTAGGCAGAGATAGCAGTGAACTTGCTGTTTGCCTTGTGCCTGGAAAGCCTCCTGGAGGGAGAGACTAGAATTGTTAAGACTTCCTTCTCTGAGACCTGTCTCTTCCCCGAGTTAGAGTATGGCAAGGAACCAGTGCAAGTACATCAGAAAGCCAGAAGAGGTGGTTCAAAGATGGAAGGAGATGGATGCAGTGAGGAATAAAAGTCAGACCCCTTCCTCCACATGGGCCCCACGGTCTAAGAGAAAGCAAATCTGAAGAGGTCCTACTCTCACTCACAACAACCCTCTTCTTGGACATATTGAAGAGGCTGGGGAGTCAGGAAAAGGCAAGGACATCCCAGAGAGAGTTTCTGGACTCTCAAAGGAACCCAGGGCCACTGAGGTGCCTCTTTAGTTGTCTAGTTTGGTTCATCCCTTGCAAGAAAAGCTCCATCCTTTCAGTGTCTTTGCTGGACTTCTGCATTGGCCATTAGAATTCAGAACTGGGTGACAGTAGGATGCTGGTGACCCCCTTTCATCCTGCCTAAGATGGGCTCTAGAAAGCAGAACACCGTGTCCTCAGTAACCAGGCCAGCTATTAGTACCAGTAACTGATGGTCTCTAGTGAATAACTGGAATCCAGAATTGCTGTCTACAAGTCCCAGTATCTATAACAGAAACTGACATTGGCCTTGCTGCTGAAGCCAATAGACTCATCTGATCCTCCTTTGCTCCTTCTCATAAACTGTGTTCTGGAGTTGTCTCTAGCAGAAAAGAAAAGTCTGCTTCAGTTCACTGCTCTCCAGATGCACTGACAGTCTGGCTCTCCTCCTTCTTTAATATTTACACATATTAGGAAAGTCATACCACAGAAGCACATAGGGGTCTTCGGAAGGACTTTGTTGTCTGTCTCCTTTCCATTGATTAAGCTGACCTAAAAGAAGACGGTATACTGATTCAGCAAAGAGCAGTTCGGTGGCAAAGCTCTGCTGAGTGTAGCAGAGAGAATCCCAAGTTCAAACTCCTAGGAGTGTGAAAGGTCCCGTCAGTCCCTACAGGTCATAGTGGACAGAGATCAGGCAGAACTTTGGCTATGGTTGTAGCCCAGAATTACATGCCAGGAATTTAAGCATTTTCTGTATATATTAGGGAAAACAGAAGGAGTCAAGTGTAAGTCCTAGGAATTGAGAGGAGAGCTATGAATGCCTCAGCATCAGTAGACACATCCCGAAGCCACACTGTCCAGTGTGCAACCACATAGAGTTGCAAGAAATAACTCTGAAGTTAGTGGGAGTGAGAAACTGGTCTTTTAAAAAAAAAATTAAGCCAAGTGTGGTAGTGCAAGCCTTTAATCGCAGCACTCAGGAGGCAGAGGCAGACAGAT